>NC_072732.1:32782819-32807586 GCF_026930045.1 Uloborus diversus
TAAGTTATTCACATATACACAATCAAACTTATAGACACTGTTTAAATTTTCTCAAATCGCATCAGTATCTGAAATTTTACTATTAATTCTTGAATTAATAGGTCCTCCTTGCACTGAAAAATCAAATTTAAAAAAAAAGAAGAAGAAGAAGAAATTAACGTATAAATGTTCCTCAAGCTTTAAGGACTTATTCAGTACTTCGACCTTTGAAGATTATTAAAATCCTTAAAAAAGAAGCTAAAAGTGTTAAATTTTAATTAACAACTACCGAAGAAATTTATTAACATTTATATAAAAAGAAAGCTCAGATTATTTTCAGGCAATAGATTAACATTACTTTTAACTTTATTAAGCAGTTCATTTTCAGGAGTAACATATCATTGGCTGAACAAAAAAAAAATTAAAAAAAAACTAGTATGTTGTGGCCATTACAAAACTTTCTTCTATATCTTTCTTATAATTCTGATCTCTCCCCATGCTTGACAAGGAAGCAATATTCCCAACAAGAACAAAATTACACATGCAAAAACTTGACGACCATCCCAATGTCTGAGTTATCACGAAAGCAAAGCAAAGAGTGAAAATTGAAAGCTATTTTAAAAGCTTTGCATGAATTAATTACAAATATTTTATTTGTTAACAAACATAAGATGGCAAAATGAATGCAAAAGTCTTTTTTTCTTGTAGTGAATGTTTTTGGATGATAAAATCCCATTTTTGGCTCAAAAATCACGAATTTGGCTGTGTTGTATCAGAATTTTAAAATTGGCGCAGATTTTCCACCCCTGAAATTACCAATGGTTATTTTTATTGATTATCCACATCTTTATAAATATTTGAAAATATTTCGCTTAAAAAAGTTATTTTACAGTACCTATGCCAGTTCACCACCTTTTACAAAACGCTACAAGTTTGTATTTAAAGGACTGGGTAGGTGGGTAGTATCATATTTACAATGTACCATTAATATTACTCTGATTTACAAAATAATTATAATTTCCAAGAAATGTTATATTTCATGCATAAGTTTTGTTTTGACACTTTTATTATATACTAGCCGCCTTCGTCGACCAGCTGGTCCACCTTTTTACGCCAGGGTGGCCGTCTTCGGCGGCTGCTTAGACAATTTAGCGACGATATTAATCAATGTTTTTCTTTATATATCAATATTATCATTCACCTTTTCACGCCAATGTTGCCGCCTTCGGTGGCTGCTTAAATAAATTTCGTAGCGGTATCAATCAATCTATATCTATCTATATCATTAGTAGTTTGAATAAAATATTTTCTAGATCTATCTCCAGTTCCGTCGTTTGGAATACTTTTAAGGGGAGGGGAGACACAAACGGTGTACTCTTCATGCAAATTTTGTCGAAAAATAACAAAAAGCACTCCCACTTTTATGTGAAAGCATTGTTTTTTCAAAGTCATGATGTGTGTGTTGGGGGGGGGGGCATTGACAACCCGTTGAAGTTTTTTAAATGACGGGCATGTCTCCTTCATTCTGTCCATCTACTATATCGACCTCTACATTTGTCTATCTGTCTATATGATCTATGCATATCTACCTCTGACAGTAATTAACAATCTTTTTTTATTTATATAAGTATTAATTCGAAAAAAAAAAACATTTTGTTGTCCACTCAATCTCTATCTCTGTATCTAACCTAACCGCCAATTCCTAACAAAAACACAGATCATGCAAAAAATCGCTTGCTTTATTTATTTAATCAAAATAGTCCGAAAAAAAAGGCTATGTTCCTCGAAGTGTGAAAAAAATTCCGCTTGCAAAAGAATAAAAAAAAAGGTGAAGAGAAGGCAAACGATTTCAGTTGGATCACGTGATCAGGTAAGTTCAGGACTCAGCCGGCAAGCGAACAGCTCGCATTGCGTTTTGCATTAAAAAAATTGTTTAAAAAAAAAAAAACTATTGCGTATTTTTAAAAACTTTTTTCTTCTGAAGGGGGCAGAATGTTTTTACTATTACCAACTAAAATTTTAGAATTGAGGGTGCAATACTATTTGCTGGATGGGTTTCGAAAAAACTAAACCCAGAAAAAAATGCAAATTAAAGGTTTTTTTCAAAAATCTATAGAAAATACAAAAATTGCTCTATCTTCAAAATTTTTTCCTTTATCACATTTAAAATTAAATTTCCTTCACTACAGTACAAAAAATATTCGTCTGGCGTGATTGGTTCGGGGTCTGTGAGGTTAATGGTGCTAAAAATCACATAAAACATTAAATAACTTTTTTTCTAATTAAAATATCAAAAATCGAAGCCGGAGGTGCATATCTTCGGCAAAAACTGCACCTGTATACCAAATTTCATCTTTCTAGGCCTTACCATTTTCCTGGGATGCGTGCCACACACACACAAACATCTTATTTTATAATATGTATAGAAGAACTCAAAATTTAATAAATTAATATTACTTAATATTACATATTAAGTACTTTTTGTTGAAATTATTCTTACATGTTGCTGGATAAAATAAGTGCTCTATTAAAAGTATAGCTTCTTTTAGGATTGTCTTGGATATTCGGATTCTTGGCTCTTGGAAATGCAAAATTGTGGTTTCATTATTTATTTACTCTGACAACAACTTTACAAGGATTCTTTATGTTTATAATTTTTGTAAGTAATTTTACCCTTCATTTTGCAATTTAGGAAAAGAGCTAAATGCACTAATTATTTAATGTAGTAATAAAAGGAGAAAATTCTTTGAACATTTAATTATTTAAGAGTTTGTCCATAAGAAAATGTTTTATACAACAATTATTAAAATATGGTCAGTTTCTTTTTTTTAATTACACAGACATGTACATGTCTTTTTAAAAACCCATCATAGCTTACAAAAGTTGTGTCACAAAACTCAATAAAATCCGACATAAATAAGAATTGACAAGACCGTTATTGAAACCTAAATATAAATAATTAACAATAAAAATTTATTGTGAAATGTAAACAGTATTAACAATAACAAAAGCAGGCATATGTAAAATTCTTTGGTTCAAAGATATATTTAAAATTTTCACTGGGTTAGCACAATTCTTGTATTTGTTAAACTTATATGTATTTTACTTTCTAGGTAGTTAGGTATAAATCTACACGTGATATGTGGAAAAACTTTTTCCTGCAAGGCTCTGAAAAAGCACACATTTCAAATGTTACTGGCATGACAGATGTCACTCCTAGAACATTACATAGGCGACACCTTCCTGAAAAAGTGAGAGCAACTTTCCACACTGATGTTCCTTACGTCTCATTCAGTAAGTAAGAAGTTTAATGACAGTTATTAAAAACTTAGTCAAGAAAAGAATGTCAGAGGCTCTGCTTAAGCTTATTTAAGTTTAAAAATTACGAAAAAAAAATCATTTATAAAAATTTTCTGGTTGTTGAACTTTAAGAGCAGTGTAGTTATAGTAAGTGTATAAGCGAAGCTGTGCTAACTTTTGAAAATCTAAATTCGTGGCAGAGATTTTCCCGGGGGGTGGGGGGTAAAATGACGGGTTTCATAACAAATGTGACAGAGGTAATGAATAAGTTACATTAGTAAATTCTAGAAAGTACCTCCCCCCCCCTTCTATTTTCAAAACCAAACTGATAAATTTAAGGTTGATGTGGAGGGGGGGGGGGGGGGGTAATCAAGGAGATCTTTAGAAAGTTGCTTTTAATATTAGGTTAAATCTAAGTTTTGTGTCAATTTTTGAACAACATGCTTTCTATATGGCGTCAATTTGGAATTCGTTCATTTTTAGTGTACATTCCGAATTTGTTTGTTCCAAATAAGTTACTTTTGTAACACATATGAACAAAAAAAAAAAAGGCGCCTTAGCATCAAAATGGTACAAGACAAAGTAGAAGGAATTAATTCCTGGAACCAGTGGCGGATTGGTTGAAAAAATCGGCCCTGGCAATAGGAGGTGTAGCTGCCCCATAGCTCTTAAAGATATTAAATTTTACCTAACGATTGGGATATCACTTAAATATGAGGAAATTATTCTTAACAACTAAATATGTTTTATTTAAATAAAATTTAACAGATATGAAGACTTCTTTGCTTTAAAGGTGAACAAATTGATACTGTATTAGCTAAACCTTATTTTGGGGAAATTTGTGATTGTAATTGTCCATTTAAGTATTTTTATAATGCCCGGAACTTGATTGAATGTTTCCTTAATGTTAACACTGCTTGGCTAGTATATCCTTTTTTTGCAGTCATAACAAGTAACTTAATTTTCCTGTTATATGAAACTGATCTAGCAATGTTCACATGGGTGAAAGACTAGGGCCGTCTTAGAACGTGATTGGTCCCTCGACACAAACATACATTACTGGGCAATGTCATAAACATTCCCTTTTTTAGACTGCCATATCCTGACGACCCCCAGGCTCGATGCGAGGTCAAAAACCTGGTGGGAGGGGTCGGGTACGAGTTTAGCAGCCCCTTATTATTTTTTCAAACGCATGTATCGATACAGAGAGAGAGAGAGAGGACTTAGCTTTCTGGCTTCTGGGAGTCATTAAAGTATTAGCAATATAAACTTAACGGAAAGATTAATACCGAGTCTGAAATAGGGGGTCCGGGAGGGCCCCCTATTTCAGAAAATTTTCTGAAATAGGGAATTCTGAAAATAATAGTTCTGAAAATAAAAAATCCCCCCCCCCCGGAAAATTTTCGAAATTGTAGTCTTAAAAACTCAATTTTAGACAATATTTGGTGATGTTAGCGGAGCGTTGGTTCAAGGTTTCTCCTGCTGCAATTTTTCAGAAGTGGAAATCCAAAAATAGAATTTTAAATTATCTTCGAGTATATGGTATAAAGAGTGGTTCCGGGGGCTTTCCTCTGAAATTTTTAAAAATATATTAGCTCTGAAAACGCAGTTTTAGAAGATGTTTGGTGATTTTAAGTTGAGATAGATTCCAACGCCATCCACCAAAAAATTTCAAATTGAAGTCTTAAAAGCCTTTTTTGGTAAAGACTAGGACACCGGCAGTTACTCGAAAATTAAGTTCCAAAAACGAAATTTTTGCTGACCTTCAGTGATGTTACGAAAAGGAGTTTTCAGGAGGCTCAACCGGAAAAATTTCGAAATTGAAGCACTAAAAGCGAGACTTAAAACGTTCTTCATTGATGATGTCGAGACAGAGGAGGGGACGGGGCACTTTCCCAGAAAATTTTTGATATGTTAAGTTAAAAACCCAGTTTTAGATCATCTTTGGGAATGTTAAAAAAATGGGAGAGGTTCAAGTACTTTCCTCCAGCAAATTTTCGAAACTGTATGCTCCTCAATGGTATTTTAAGATTGCATAATTTAAAATAATTTTACGGAAAAAATTGTTATGAACGCCGAGGCAAAAGCGGATCCGGGGAAAAAATGACAAAGGTCATTTTTTTCACAAGCCTCCTTCTACACCTCACCATTAGGATATTTTACCTTCTGCACGAGTTCAATTCCGAACCGGGCCCCTATTCTCCAACCAAGCTGACATGACTTCACGTAAGCCTTTGTTGTAAGTTGCATTTTATAGCAATTGTGAATTGTCATTTATAAATAAAAGCGTCAAAGAGACCAAAAGTATTTTAACTTTTTATGACCGTTAAGGTTTCCCTGTTTTTTTTAAAAATTTATTCATTTATTTTTTATTACACCACTCAAAATATATGGGCAGCCCCAGAGCCCGACTAACTAAAAGTGAGGCCCTAGGCCCGCATTGATTTGGAGGCCTCCTGAAGACTGCAGTGTTTGATTTACATTTTTAAAACACGAATGCACTTTTGGAGGCCTCTTTGTCTAATCACACAACTATCACTTATGAATCCCCTTTGGGCCCCCTCATAATCGTGAGCAAGTAAATTTGTTACTGGCAGAATTATTAAAAATTTCCCTTTAAAGAAGTTTTTTCCAATTAATTAGTCATAATTTTTTATTTTTTAAAAAATACATGTATTTTTCATACTGTTGCAATGATATGCATATTTCTTTAAAAAATGTGGGGCCCCTTAAGAACATAGGGCCCCAGGCCTAGGCCTAGTCAGCCTGTGTGGTAATCAGGCCCTGGGCAGCCCCATTTCAGAAATTCCCCCCCCCCCTCTCGTGGTGACGGCCCTAACTCCTTCCACCCACAAGCTTTAGCCAGTGCGTAAAGAGGAGCTGAGGCTGTGTTTTAGAATTTGCGTTGTCCTAAACACATGCGTGCAAAATTTACATTTTGCTGCTAGTAGACAGGCCCAAAACCCGAAAGACTTTGCTGTTAATAAGACTTGGCTGTTAGTTGATCAGCCCCAAGCGTGACCGGTCCACCGGGCAAATGCCCGGTTGCCCGCCGGCTGTATCCGCCACTGCCTGGAACTGGCTAGTTGTTTTGCCAACTGTTAACCAAATCAGACCACCACTGCAACCAGAGGTCCATTCTACTAGAAAAGCTGGAATATTGTTGATCAAAATACACTGCCACAACAATTATGCATCTGTGGCTTTTCATTAATCAGAAGTGTACAGATGTCATCAGAAGAGATCATGAATAATTCAGCAACATTGCACCAATATTAGAGAAAATCTTTAGTATTCACTGCATGCAATGATTCAAAGCAATTTCATTGAATGAAATTACTATCTCAGACATTTCTTTCTCAAAAACACTTAAGATGGTTATTCTATTTAAAAAAGAATTAAACAGAAGATTAGAAGACAGTGATGCATTGGATGAATTTGAAGTACATAACTGGGCTGCAGTTAACTGTGAGTCTGTACATTACTCAGGATGCATCCCCCAGTTAAATGATTGAAGTATCTGTGATGTATAGTACAGAAGGGCACTTTAAATGGCTGAAAGAGGAAGATAAAATCTTCTATACAAAAGAAAATATGTTTAAGATTTTTTTTTCCATACTTCTCGATTAGAAGTGGATGATAATTAACATTTACCAAAAATATTTGATATTTAATGTTGTAATTATCTAAACATCTCATTTATTGTCATTAACTTATTGCTCAATGTTTAAAGCAAAATTAAGAGTAATTTAAATAGGTTTTAATTATTTTTGCTTACGTCCGACACTATGGTAATTTTGTACATATTACGTCTGACACCAATACCAAATTCCGTACTTTGACACTTATTACCTCTAAAATTAAAAAAATATTTATGGGGTATTAATATTTTATCATTGCCCTTCGTCATAAAAGTAATTACATTGTTACAGATTAAGTCACTGACCTGAATCTTAGATTTTAGTTTTGCTAGTTTCATTTTTCAGATTCAGCTCATACGTCCGACACCATGAGTTAATTTTTTTTTCTTAAAATAAAGTTTATCAGAAATTCTTTTTATGCTTAACTATTCTACATACATTGGTAAGTATTAAAAAAATATTTTGATCTGTTTCAAAATTGTTAACCAATAAATGTGTTGGTTTTTAAAAGTAAATTTCGTGCAAATTTTACTCCCGACTCTGGAATTGCCCTGAAGTATCTAATCAGATGAGCCATTTTGTAAATTCACTATTTGTGATCAGAGGTATAATTAATGTCTATGAAAAGTTATTTTTAAACCTTGGATGAAAGTTAGAATCGTACTTGTAGTGAACCATTTTAACATCTGTTCAAAGTTGTTTTTTATAAAACCAAACTCTTTCCCTCAACTTCCTAAAGTGAGGAAGAAAACTGAACTTTATGGACATATACTTTAACAGAAGTTGATCAAATCCAATAGGATCAATTGTATCTACGAACTGCACAGCCAGAGATTTATATAGAAACTAGCAAAAATACCTGGCGTTGCCTGTGTCAGTAATAATTGTGAGAAACAATCGCTACTTTCTTTCGTTTTCTGTTTTAACTGAAAGAACTCAAAACACACCGCTTTGACGTGATTAAAAATCGAGCTTCTTCCTTACCCAGCATAGCAATTGCAAGTAGAATAGCAATAAGCAGGGCTTTCCGAAGCTCTGACGGCGCCCAGGGCGAAAGTTTCCTGACAGCCCCCCCCCCCCTCCCATACACACAGAAACATCAAGTTAGCTATAACATCAGTGCATAATACATACTTGAATTTCTTACGTATTAATGAACAGAACAATCAGACGGCTGTGCATAATACAAATTAAAAGACAAGCAATGAACATGTTTCTAATATTTGTGAAACATTAATGCCCTAAAAACTTTTCGAAAAAGGGAAATGTTAAAAATCCAAATATTTATCTAGTAAAATGTTATCGCACTTGATAAAAAACTAACAAATAAAACTGAATTGGTTATTCATATTGATCAAACTAAGAACACAAATAAATTAGTTGCTGATTATAAATAGAAAATGTATTTATCAAAGTAAATTACATTAAAATTAGGTTTCGATCTTGACTCATCCAATGATTCTTTTCAAGAGTTCTTTTGTGGTTTTACTTGTACCAACTTAATACTAACTTTCATATGTACAAACAAAGATGTTATTTTTTTGCATCAAATATTTGTAAGTTTTAGGGAGAAGCCTACAAATACTCAACAACATTGAAAATCGCTCAAAATTGCGTTTTGGAGCTCTAATTTCGAAAAATCACTGGCCCTAATATTACAAAATATGGCCTTACAAATTGCGTTTTAAGACTTAAGTTTAAGAAAATATTCGTGCAAGGGTCCCCATGCCGCCTTTCTTTAATATCACAAAAAATGTATTTTTTAAACAACACTTAGTACAAAAAATTTATGTGGAATTGTCCCTGAATGCAAAACATGGCTTAAAGTTTTTGAAACATAATTTTAAACAATTTTCATGGGAAATGCTCCAGATTATCCCGTCCATAAAATATTCAAAGTTTGTCTAAAGTTGCGTTTTTGAAACTTCAATTTCGAAAACTTGCAGGGGGAGAAGGAATTGATTTCAATCTATTTAACAGAATAATCGATCGGAAAGTTTCTGAGCTCCCTCCCTAACTTCAAAAAACATGACCTATAGTCTCGTTTTTAAGGCTAAAATTGCGTTTTCAAAACTAGAGGTTTCAAACTTTTGACTGGACACCTTTTGACCTTTTTTTCTTATCAGATCAAAAAAAAATCTGTTTTGTTTTTTCAATGTGCTCCCTTAAAACTTTTTCTGGTTACGTCACTGCACGCAGGGACAGAATGCAAGCAAATTTGGTGATAATTAGACAAAGGAGAAGTACCTTTTATTTGATTCTAAACAGTTATATTTTCTGAAATTGTATCTGCTGCAATGATACAAAGGAAATTAATGTTTTGGAGACAGAGGGAGGAATATTTTCGTGCCCCAGGAAAAAAAAATAGAGAATCATTGCAATGATTCTGTATTTTGTGTTTTTGACTGTGTATCTATGATACATGAAATGAGGGGGCGCCCCTAGTTTTATGCAGTTGGGGCATTTTCTACGATGAGGGGCGTCTTGCTGCGCCCCTCATTTCGTGTGAATGTCATCGTGTTTCATTGAAACGAGGGGCACCTTGCGGCGCCCCCTCATTTTGTGGCTCCTGGGGCAATTGCCCCGCTCGCCCCCCTCTTGTGACGGTCCTGGCAATAAGTATAAAGAACAAATGAGTATTCATTTAGAAATGAAAGCACGAATTGAAGCATATAAGAATTTCCAAAAACAAAGATCACTAAAAAAAAGGTGCGCTTTATTTAAATAGTACACTTACACAAAAAGAAAAAAAGAAACCCTCTCTACTATGTTTCTATTTAAGTGTGCAAAATGTAGTTTCCAAATGTTTAAATGACTTAAACCATGGCCCCACTGAATGCGCTGGCGCTTACCAGGCCTTGACAATTTTTGACTTTCCTGTGATAAACCGGGGCAACTATTCCTGTACTTGAACATGGCCACACTAGATGGAAAAACTTCAAAACTTCATATTTGCCCATTCTGACCGCAAGGAGGCGCCACAAGCCACGGTTGCATCAACCAATCAACGACAAGTTTCAAAGCTTGTTTATTTTAATTAATAAATGAAACAGAAAACAACCATCAATATTTCGCAAGATGCTCAGAAATATACCGAATCAACCAATTCGAATCAAATCAGTAATGTTATTCAGCTGATTATTTAATGCGTAAATGGAGCATCTAAAGTTGAAATACACCGCCAAATTATTTTACGCTTAATGGAGAGACTTAATTATTCAGAGGATTATTTTTTATTTTAATGGACTTTTTGATCTTGTTTCTAGGCTTGCTTCGCTTATAAGTCTTTAAAAAGACAAAATAGTTTATTGTATCGCCAAATAAGTACTTTATATGTAACTTGAAATAGTCCCTGACAATAAATAAAATTGAAACTGATCGCGAGCTTAAAAAATGCACCGCTACGTACCTATGACGGAAAATTACCCCCCTCCCCACCCTTTTTTTATTTTAAGAAATGCTAGATATTTAGAGTTGCTCCTAATGCTATACAATTAGAACAAGATTACAAAAATTTGTAAGCAGATCTTAGACTCCTGCGGATTCTTGACGGTCTACTGTGTGTGTGTATTTTAATTTTCCAACAGAAAATTCATATCCTAATTTTCGCAAACTTGGCGATCAAATTTCTTTCAAAGTTTCTAGTTCAAAGCTCCTTTCTCATTCATTTTTCAAGTGTAGAAAATAGTTTTTTTATGACTAGAATTCAATGTATACAGGATTTTACATCGCTAAATATTTTAATTTTCTTAAAAATACAGTCGATTTGCGATAACTCGAAGTCCGATAACTCAAATATTTACTATAACTCGAAGTTTTTATCAAGTTTCGACTTTTTTGTCTTTAATTCAATTCTAATTATTCTAAATAACTCGAAGTTTTTTCCAAGATTACTCGAAATTTATTATGAAAGAACGAAAAAAAAAAAAAAAGAAAGAAAGAAGTGACTATGGGAGAATAATTATTTCACCTTCACTTGCAATCCGAATTTGAACCGAATGAAGATGTGCACATTTCCTGAAGTAGAATCAGCTCTATTCAAGCAGTTCCAGCATGCTTTTGATTTTTTTCTATCAATATATTTCATTAAACTGTGCATATTGTGCTAAAAAACTTAAGTTCTGCAATTTTGTCTGTTATATATTAATTAACCATACTTTAATTAATATTAATTAAAGTATGGTTTTTAATATTAAAATATCAAAAACCAAAACTATCGTTAAGTCAAACTTTCGATAAGTCGAAGTTTTCCGTCGGTCTTTTTACATTCGAGCTATCGCAAATCGAATGTATGTTTAAAAATGTCTTAAAAATGGCAAGTAAGAAAGAATCATATCATTGTTTTGCTTTTGCAACGACAAAATAAATTTTGTACGGAACTCTCCTCTGCTAGGATTTTACAAAATATCAACAGTGTTGATATTTTGTAAAATAATCTGTTCCCCATTTTGTTTGTTTTAAATTAGTTTCACAAATTCATGTGTAGATATTTGAGGAGTTTCTTCCCCTACTGCAT
Organism: Uloborus diversus; assembly: GCF_026930045.1. Taxonomy (NCBI): domain Eukaryota; kingdom Metazoa; phylum Arthropoda; class Arachnida; order Araneae; family Uloboridae; genus Uloborus; species Uloborus diversus. Next base: position 32,794,256 of record NC_072732.1, read on the forward strand.
GTATTTGTTAAATGTTTAACAAATAATAAATTTAAAAAAAAATAATAATTTGAATTTTGGCTGCTTGAGTTCTAATTAAGTTATTCACGATCATGAATTGCGATAGGATCCTACTCGTTGGGTTTCTTGTTTCTACAAATGGAATGAAATGGAAATGACCAAGAAATTTGCACCCGTCATAATATGACCGTTGATTTTCTAGAATAGGTAATAACAGGCCGTAAATAAGATAAATATTTTATGGCCGAATCTGACCTTTATCATAAAAATTATTTACTGCGTGAACATTTTATAACAAATGAAAAATATATTGAAGTAATAGCACCCGGGATGATATGGGTAAGGTGGGAGCCTGGGGGTGGGGATAGAACCTGAACTAAAGTGAACGCTCTCCGGTCTGTGCGCCTTCCGATGTGTGTGTGTACACCCAAACCTGTTTTTGTGCATTTTTTTTTTTTGTGTAGTTTATAAAAATTATTTATAAAACGAGCGAAAATTATTTATCAAACGAGTGCGTGGTAGTATCATCAAGGGCCGACAGAGGCATCCGATGGGAAGTCACTGTGACTTTCCAAAAATTTCTTAATTTGGGAAATTTTTCGGGAGTCGGCAAAATTATCATCGCTTGGTTTATTTTGATTTCGTTTAAATATAATATTTTGGGTATTTTCTACGTGAGACTTTTTTTATGCAGTCCATATCCACCGCATAAAAAAATATTTTTTAACTCAGTTGCGAAAACTTTTTAAAGCTACTAATGAAGTTTGAAGCATTTTTTACACGATTTTTTATGCGGTCCCTGTTCATTACATAAAAAGAGGAATGGGTGTATATATATACATTTTTTTAATGCTCAAAGAGTGTGAAGCAACAGGGTCGTTTCCGAAATTTTAAGGGGTTTTTTTTGAAAGAACATTTTTAAAATCATAGGATCTGACCATTTTTTAAAATAGCTTGACTAAGTTTAATATTAAAAAAAAATGCATTAATCGGTGCGCTTCATTGTTTACGCTTCTGCCGATGACATCACAAATGATGAAATGCCATTCACTTATGGCACTCACAGAGCACAATATTCAATTAGTTTCTTTACTCACAAGTGTTGGCAACTATATGATTGATAATAAGCGTAGAGTGCAATATGTAATTCGCTTCTTGATCATCATAACGTAGAAACGCGGTAGACAGATGCGCCAAAGTACATCATTTGTGACGTCATAAAGACCACGCCTTATTTTCAAAATCGGACATTTAAAAAAATTAATTAAAAACTAAGCTTCGGGAAAATGAAAGTTTTTCTAGCTCCATGTTATTTTTATTTATTTTTTGATTATGCTATGAATTTCCTTTTGTAAGGAAAAAAAATCTGCACTTTTTCGAAATAGCTCTTGTGCACTAAACGTTTGTGCATCTCTATGCGTATAGTGCACTAATATACTACTAAAATCTACACTAAAGTTATTATAACATGAGATGTGCTAAAAATGGAAGGGGAAAAAGATAAATGACATTATTTTGGTGTCCGTAAAATATTGGCGCGAGAACCACGGACCCGTCGTAGAACCATGTTATTAGTCACACTCTGATTTTAAATGTTTTTAAAATTATGTTAATGGTTCATTTTCTTAAATTGCCATCATATTTTTAGCTTTTCTATTGTTCTTCTTCATTTGAAAAAGAATATTCCTAACCAGGCCTGTCAAGTGGGGATAGCACGGGGGGGGGGAGGGGGCAATTATGAGTCCACTAAATTTTGCAAACATACTAAAATTAGGCATTTTGCTCGTATTTTTTCAAAATACGAGCAAAATGCCTAATTTTGCTCGTATTTTATATGCTCGTATATTAATAATTGCTCGTCGGGAGCAATTTTTTCCCGAACACAATACCTTTGCCCCCCCCCCCCCGCGAATTTTTAAATGTCGAGCCTGATCCCAAGCGTACATTTTTAATTAAATTCTGTTCGTTGTAAAATATACACTACATTACGAGTAAAAAGAATGGCAATTGGTAACGTAAATTCCTATACCCCCCCTCTAATCCCCATCAGGGTAAAAAGGGGCAATGAATGACCCTCTCAAGTTTTGAGAAATGAATGTATTTACAGATTGCGGAGCGTGTTTTTTTTTCTTTTCTTTTCGATGTAATTTATTGAGCAGAAAAAATTCGCATGTAAATGAGCATGTAAAATTAGAAATGAGGGCTGCCTGCCATATATCATCAATCTTAGAACTGTTGTATCCAAAAAGGAAACCCCAGGGGATTTTCAATAAAAAATTTGAAAATTATTTGCAAAGCTTTCAAAAACAACAAAAAAAAAGTTTGAAAAAATATATTAAGAATTACGCATTAATATTTAAAAAAATCATATGTTTTCTGTGTTTAGTTAATTTTTTTTACGCGTAATTTTTGATATGATATTGAAATAACAATAAGAAATGCTCTTCACCTTTGTAATACAATGTTTATTCAGCACTATTTCTCTTCATTCCTTCTTTTGAAATTAAAATTTTCGTCAAATGACGTACGCCCGATAATAAGTCGAGAAATCACGTATTCACAGATGCCAAAGCGCCAATGCTCACAATCACGCCAAGTGGAAACAAAAACAGGGGTAGCCAGTGGCGCCCTCTTTGTTGCCATGAGTTTCAGCGATTGCCACGGCCGTTAAGTATTCAGTGGGGCCATGCTTAAACTCATGTTTGCTCCGGAGAAGCCTTGTTTCAAAATGTTCATATTGCTGTTGTCAGGCAACGAATTTTTGTAACTGTTTTCCATCATAACTTTTTTAAACTAAGTTTTTAGTAATAAATTATAGCCTAAGTTGCTCCCTGATAATGTAGCCATCTAAGGTAAAAAAAATGGTTAAAATCGGTCCAGTAATTTTGAAGATTACCCCGGACATGCATACAGAAGTAGCCATTTATGTATCAAGATTCGTTGAATTGAACAAAATAAAGTTTAATATGCCTTTTAGTTTAATTAAACTTTTCTATTTGTGTTTGGGAGAAAGCAGTTTGTGTATGATAATCAATCGCTGTTGCTTTTTTTTTTTTTGGAATTAAATCAATGTTTTTACTTTCTTTGTAGGTGCAGCATCTCGGCTCTTCAGGTGATAGTGTATTGCATCAAGAAGCCTTTAAAAAAATTGCAGGAATAGATTAATGATTTCAAAAAAGGTCTGCAGATTGTTTGCAAGTTTCTTCTATAGTGGTTTAAACTGCCATAATAGTTTTGGCCAAAGTGCCACTAACTGGCTGAATTCCTGAAAGAATCTCATGAAATCAAAATACTAAATGAAGCAATCCGTACACAAATAAGATACATTTGGAAAAATTATTAATGCTCTTGCTGAGAGAAATTTTTTTTTTTTAATTTGATACCTGGAAAAACAGAATCTCCCCCTATGTTTTGATGTTGCAAAACATTTTTGTAACGCTTTACCTTTAATAAATTTTTTCATTTCTATTGTAAATTGTTTTTCTATTTATAGAAAGCATGAATTAAAGATAAAGAAAAATTAATACAATTAGATACCTAGCAAAATTTATATACATTTAACTACAACTTTTAAAATTATTTTAAGTAAATAGTCCTATTATTAGTTTGTCATTTGTTCCCAGTTTACTATAATTTTTCCATTCGTATGATAAAAACTAGTTTCTGCAAGCATAAAATCAACATGTTAGGTAGAGCATCAAGTGCCCCAGAGCAGTTCACAAAACTGAACAAAATCCTTATGTAATATGTTTTTATCATTATGTACATAAAGACATTTTTGCCTTTTCTTTTAAATAAAAAAATATAAAATCGGTTTGTTTGAGTTTATTTTTAAACAATATAAAACAATATAAATACAACATATGTACATTATTAACAAATTGATCATCACTGTTTTCGGAAGCCTTTTAAAATTGGATAGATGTTTTCAAAGGATTCCTTAAGATCTGCTCTACTTTTTCCACCTGTAAATAATAAATAGATTAATTTTAAAAACATTTATTGGAAAATATATTTTGAAATTGAGAAACTTTTAATCCAAAATAAATATTCTAGTGTATGTCTCAATGTGCTCTTTTGATAAAATATTTTCCCAAAATAAATAAACATATCAAGCTAAAATAAATTGCCATCAACAAAGGGACATTAAAAAAAGATTGAAATCTGTCCCTCAATAAAACAGTTAAATGAACATTCTTAGAATAATTCAATCTTCAATATGATTCCAGAATTCATTAGCTGCATTAGGATGTATAGAAAGTGGAATAGTGAAGAAAAATGGAATTTCATAAAATTACACTTCTATTAGCTTGTATTGACTCTGGGGCTGCAATCATCCACTCTAATCAAGATGATAGAAATGTATGTGATCTGCACTTTTTTGCTAAAAAGAGTTAGAATTTGACCCCGAGAGGATCTCAGGTTTAGTTTACTCCACTAATAACGGCAACTCGAGTGACGCTCGAGAATATACCTCAGAGTGTGAATATTAAACCAAGAGTAATGATGTCTACAATGAAAAACATAATTTTCTTAAAGCATATTCATTGACTGTATAAGTGTTCTCACTGATACATTAGGTAAATTATTATATGATCTTTAACTTCTTTTTAGCTTTAAACAAATCATGTGTTAATCTTTTTAAAATTATGTAAAGCATAAGACTTGTGATGGATTTTCAGTTAGCGTGCAAAACTTTGTGCTTAAAAATACATTAAAATTTTACCTTTATTTAATTATCATAGAAAGCTATACTTGAGCAAAAATTTATTTACAATACTTTATTCTTGGTTATTTATAATGAATTAATCATGTCTCAAGTAAATTATTCCTTTCATTATTTATTTACACCAGGGTCTATTTACGTTTTTTTAAAGTATATATATTTACCCAATAAAAATTTCTACGTGTGAGGAAATGAAATTATAAGGTTTTAATCAAGAAATTAGACACAAACATGAATTTAAACACATATTAACAACTAATTCACTTCCTTCTGAAAATTTGCGTGTTTTTACAAATAGTATCCAAATCAAATAAACCTAGTTTAGACGAAAAAAAGAGTAAAAGATTAGAAGGGTAAAACTAAACATACCTGTCAATACTATTTTTCCAGACACAAAAATCAAAAGAACTAATCTAGGCTTTACCATTCTGTATATCAAACCAGGAAAAATTTCTGGTTCATAACTGAAATAAATAATTATTTTAGAGAGAAAAAAAAAAGAATTCTCTGATCAGTTATTTATACTTTTCACAGCAAATGTTAATGACATACAATTTTCAATTAATATTAAAAAGTAAATGTTTATAAAATATCAATTTTTTAATGCATCTGTCTCAAAAGTTATGTTAATACAGTCGGACCTCCATATATCGAAGTAGCAAATTGCCGGAAAAAAATTCGATATATAAAAATTTCGATATATAGAAACGATCGAAGTTTATCATGAAAAAACCTTGTAAAAAATTATAATTAAAGCTAATTTTCATGTGAAACCCAATTTCAAATTAATACGTGCATTAGATTAAATGAAAGTTAAGAGTAAAAAGAATGTATCTGTATGAAAGATTTATTGAATATTACATACCTTTCAAAAACCAAACTAGTCCAAACAGCAGTTACAATGATCATATACTACTTTTAAAAAATCTACGGATATCTTGCTGAACAGCCTGTTTTATAGAATGTTCATCAAAAAAATGTTCGCATTTATTTAGTCCACTGAACACTTCATCAGGAACATTTTCCACGAATTGCAGGCCACGACGTATTGTTTCAAATGCTTCTCGCATTTCATTTTTTGACGGCTTGGTTATGTTTGCATACTCAATTTCTTCTATTTCCTTTTCAGTGCCAGTAATTGAACTTAATATATCTTCGTCTATAGGATAATCAGCAACAATCAACCCATCATCGACGGTCAGGAATTCATTAAGATGAATGCCATCTGTGATATGCCCTTGGGAGTGCAGAGTTTCCCATGATTGTTGGATGTGCGGGAACACGTCTTGCTCTTCAATTTCTGGCAAAATATCGAACCCAGCTTTTGCGAAACAGTTTCTTGTTGTTGATTCTAAAACGTCATTTTCCCGCACTTTGGCTAATTCTGCCACACATATCCTCAGATCAATCACCTTATGTAAATTTGTCTCTTCATTTTCTAATGTCCCGATGAGTCGTCGAAGAATGCGTTTTCGGTAATGAAGTTTCAGGTTTTTTATGACACCCTGGTCCATTGGCTGTAATTTTGAAGTGGTGTTCGGGGGAAGAAAAATCAAATTCACATTTGAGTTTTGAAGACACATTGGGATGGGCAGGGCAATTGTCTACAAGCAAAGCAATTTTTCTGTTTTGATCGCGCATTTTTCTGTCCAATTTCGAAATCCACTCTTCAAAAATGTCACTGGTCATCCATGACTTCTTATTGGATCGGTAGTCAACCTCTAAAGATGTTACATTTTTGAACACTCTTGGATTCTTACTCTTGCCTACGACCAATAAACGAAGTTTCTTCTTTGCCACTCATGTTAGCACCAACAAGTACAGTTATTCTGTCTTTGCCGCCGTGACAGTCATTATCTTTTAAAGTTAAAGTTTTGTTAGGTAAACACTTGTAAAACAGACCCATTTCATCAACGTTGAAAATATTATCGGACTGATAATCTTTCAGGATTTTCTTCAACTGATTGTTTCTCCAGTCATCACAAACTGCGTCATCCACACTTCTGCTTTCTCCAGAAACAACCTTTTCTTTGAATGCATGCCTTTTCTTAAATTTGTCGAGCCACCCAGAACTGGCTTGAAAATCATCACATCCAAAATGTTTTGCATATTCCAACGCCTTTTCTTTGATGAGTGGACCAGATATTGGCAAATTTTGGTCTCGAACAACCTTGATTCACTTCAAAACTGCCTCGTCCACAGTTTCATAGCTGCATGTTTTTGAACGTTTTCTATTGGGTTCAATATTTTCATATGATTTCATTACAGCATTTTGGTTTTTTATGATGGTTGATACAGTGCTTGAGGGAATACCAAATTTAACAGAAATGTCTTTTTTTTTCATACCACAATCTACGTCTTCCAACAAATCCACTTTATCTACAACACTAAGAGATTTTCTTTTCTACATTGTAATCGAGAGGGAAAACAACATCAAATCAAATTGGCAAAGCACTAGTTAGAACAATTTTCACTGAAACTAAGCAATAAACATGGAAGAGAGGAATCACCATCAGACAAAAGGGATAGCAATAAACTGGTTTTTCAATAGGACAGGTCACAACCAAAATTCGAAAACGAGTAGGGGTGGGTGGAAGTCCGGTGCAATTTCACAATGGAGAAAAAACGTGTTTATCCACCCCAGGGGTCCACCCTTCAACTCCAGCTGATTGTGGGGTTTGCGGTGACCTTTTCTGACCTTCTCTTTTCTCCAGACTTTCATTTTTCGCGAGGCAAATTTCTAAAATGAGGGAAAATCTCCATTAAGCCTCAAAAAAAAAAAAAAAAAAAAAAAAAAAAAACGATATATGGAGATTTTTTTGATGTATAGAAAGTTTTTCTATGTAATGAATATGCAGATTGCAAAAATTTCGATATATGGAGGTCCGACTGTATATTGAGATTTTACTTGATTATATTAGAAAATCCAATCTATTTTTTGTAAACCCCCCCCCCCCCATACAGATCTATGAACGAAACCCTATAACATCAGGTTTAATTTCATTTTTTTTAGTCAATCTTCGTTCTGACACAAAAATATTATCACTGCATGTAAATATATCTAGTTCTATTTCAATTTTTTTTACGTATAGTCCTTACAGTTTACACTTTGAGTTGCCAAGAAAGAATCATTTTCTTAATTTATAATTTCTATTCCGTATAACTAAAATTGTCCCATAATATTTAATTTAGAGAATATAATTATTTTACTTATTCAACTCATCTTCTTTTTAATACACCTATCATATTATAATTTGAATATTTAACAGGATGCATTCAATGATTGTTGAATACATTTTTTTTTAAATCAATTAGATAAAAATGGTTTTAGAAACTCGTCAACATTTCAACTTACTTGGAAAATTGATAGTGACTTGAATATAGACGCTCTATTTGTACAGGAAATTTTACATCACAACTTGCTACCATATTTTGAATTTTAAAATCTATAAATTTTACCTGAAAATATACATAAAATAATTAGCTGAGATACATGTAATTGAAAAATGCTAAAGGTTTTTTTTATGAATCTTCAAAGCACATTCCAAGTTAACAGCTTACATTTATGATGCTCTAATTTTTGTCATTTTTCACTGAAAGTAAAACAATGCCAATATAATTATTTTGCTGAGAGAGAAAAAAAAAACATCACTATGTTGTTTATTTTATCATTATAGCCAAAATATTTGTTTCCTTGTTACTGCTTCCTTGTACTACTTGCTATTGCTTCCTGTAACTATAGGAATATGCTGAGAAATAAAATTGAGTCAAAATCAGGCTTGCAATCATGTAATCATAATTGACCATAACTGATTGCATTTTTGTTATTTTAGTTATAATCATTATCCATACATTTAAAATACCAGTAATTGTAATCAAAATCGTAATCAGCTAATTTATACTTGTAATTTAATCCTCTAATCAGGATTGAAAATCCAACAAGATTTGCTTATATACCCAAAACTGAAGTTGAAAGGACAGAAAACGATTGAGTATTTATTTAAAGTTCAGAATCGACTCTCTATCCCTATCTTGACCCTGAATCATTCTATTGAAGAATGTCACAATGATAAAGCAGAGATAGTGCAGGGACGCCATTCTCTTCCAGCTTTATTGAGACATAAGAAGTACCCCTAACTTTCACCAGAATTGATTTTAAAGTCTTCATAATCACAATTGTCTCTGAGGCACAATTTTCCCTCTTTGTTACCTTAACCGATTACGCCTCTTTGTAATCGACTCCAAGCCAGGTCTAAATTGTAAAACTCTCCAAAAAACAAAAAAGAAAGAAATTCAAAACTAGAAATATCTGAGAGTAATACAAAGCAGGACCCAATTATGAAGTGCACATCAGGGGCACATGTTTCATACTGCTGTTATAATAAAATAAAGTATTATAAATTAAATTTTATTAAGTGAGACTTTAAAATTAGTTCTAATAAACAATAAATAAATGTCATTACAAATTTAATTAAAATTACATCACAATGAATATAAAATATTTCAATAAGCTACATAATACAAAATTACTATAATAGTTCAAACACAACAGAAACACAAGCTGATGCATAGATAGTGTATATTTTTCTGGAACAAATTAGTTTGGAATGCAGCTGTAAATATGTATTGTGTATAAAATATGGTTGAATGCAGAAGGCTACAGATGTCTCAAAAGAACAAAGAAAAGTTTTTTTAACATATTTCTTAGTGTGACGAAGATGAAAGAATTCATAGTATAAACCATAATTGTTACAGGAGAGCAATATAATTATAAGAGGTTTCTACTGTAGATTTTAATTACGATCGGAGATATAGCCAGGTTTTTCAAGATGTGAAAATATTCCTTGATTCTGTTTAGAGGAGGGAGTCACTTCGGAAGAATGAAATATACAAAAATAGAATTCAATTACATAAAAAATCTAAGGATGAAATGGAAGGCGACAGGGAAAGAAGAGATGGTTCTATTTTGATATTATGAATTTAGAATGTTTCACATTTTGTGATAAAGGAAATAACTTAACACATTCAAAGGATATATATATATATATATATATATATATATATATATATATATATATATATATATATATATATATATATATATATATATATAATTCCAGTTGCATTAATATTTCAATGTTGAATATTAATGCAATTTGAATTTTTTAAATAATTCCTTTGTGCTTATTTTGACACATTACAAAGTGGAAAATCCATTATTTTTTTCTTTGACACAGTATTGGGAAAAATTTCTTAAATTATATACTTACATCAAAGCCAAGTTTCTGAATCAACCGAGCATACTTTCTGGCTGCCAAGTGTGCTGCTGCTTCACTAAAAGGAAATGAAATTCTTTTAGCAAAACAGGTCACAACTTGGAATTCATTTAAACATTAAAACTACAGTCGAACTTGCTTATAACAAGCCTTAATTTAACAAGAACTTGGATTTACCGAAGGAATCAGAAGACTTGGTTGGTACAATGTTAAGTCTATGAGAGCATCACTCACCTTTTTGAGCAAACTCTAAGAGCAAACAATGTTTTTCTGATTAATTTCTACCGACTTCCAGCTCAGCTTATTCTTTATTGGAAAAATTCCTTTAACATTCTCGAGTCAACTGATAGTGATTAGTCAGAAATCCCGAGAACAGGTGATGATGACTTTTTTTTTTTTAAATCTTGGCAGTAGAAAAACAGATGAAAGTTACATATCCTAATTTTATCATCAGAAAAGTTACTAGATTTTCCAATGAAATGCAAATTAAGTATTTTACAACAAAACAATTCTTTTGAAAAAATTTATATTTTATTGTAAATGCTAACTGAACTGAATAAAATTGAAATTTTAATGAATTGTTTTTGACCTCTGCTAGAGTAGTGCTACCATGCACAGTGGGAGTTTCGTTAAGCATTTTTTTCTGTAAATATTGCTGGCTTTAATTTAAAGTTACAGGAACCATTAATTTTTATTGAACAACTTGAGATTGAGTTGATCTACTTGAAACTCGCTTTGAGCAAGCAATTCCTTCTATTTTTTTTAAATAATTTTCCCATGCTACTTGGTCCAATTAAGCAGATTTTGGTCCCAATGAGCTAATAATATTAGGTTTGTGCAGTGGAATTTGTTTTAGTTGTTTAAGATTTGGTTCGAATATCTGGTGGTTCAATGAAGCAGATTCCACTGTAAGATTTTAATTTCTGTATTTATTTTTATGTAGTATTTAATTATCTTTAAAGCAGATAGTTTAGGCAGATTGCTTTAAGCATATGAAAGTTTTAATTCTACTTCCTCCTCATAGTGGTAAAGGGTAAATAAACTATGCTAGCTGGAAGACTATACATAAAACACTTGAAGGTACAGGGTTATTTTTTCATATTTAGTACACATTAATTTAAGAAAAAGTTGGCGGACTTGGTCTGCTTAAGAGAGGAATCCAAGATGAGTTTTTCATCTTTGACTAAAATAGTATAAAGGGAGTTTTGTTTAAACTACATGCAAATGGATTTCTATTAACTGTGACTTGGAAAAATATTACAAGAACCACTTAATTCTGCCTTTTAGTGCTCATTCTGCTAAGGAACTTTCTTTTTTATACAGTAGAAGACGATTATAATGCACACCTTGGGACCAGAGCTGTTGCGTTGTACAGATTTTTGCATTATATAGATCATTTCACAAATTTTGAAACTAATATATTCAGAATATATCTATATATTTCTACTTAAGAATAAGTTTTAACTGCAGTTTGTATTAAAGCAATAATTATACAATGTACAAAAAGTATGTTTCATAATCAAAATAAAGTGTATCCTGCAGTTCTCCTATCTTTATAGTTTGCATAACAGCTGCATTTCTAAGAGTGATCTGGTTTTCTTTTTTAAACTATTAATTCTAATTTTCATTTAAAGTCTTTGAATTCAAATAGAACGATGAAAAACTGTTTCAAAATTTAATTTGCCTAACAATTTTTATGTTTGCAATGCAAAATAGAGGGCTTTTTTAAACTGCAAAACTTATTATTTACATCTTAAAATTTGTGTGGTTTATAGAGAACTGCGTTATATAGGTCAGCGTTATAAAGGTATTCTACTGTAATATGTTTAATGTACTGTTTTTCATGTGTTGAAGATACATTTAAAAAAATTATACCTTCTAGCACCAGTCACAACTATTCTCCCAGTACGAAATATTAAAGCAGCTGTCCGAGGTTCCAATATTCGCATTACGACTGCATGAAAACGTTTCGGATTGTACTCAGCATTTCTGAGACGAAGAGCAATCTTTAGCAAGTCTAATGTACAGCCCAGATCAACTGAGCACACAACATTGCTAAAAGAAAACAAGAACCATGATATTAAAATTACATATAAATACAATTTTCAAAGTAAAGTATTTTAGATGCTGAAAAATACGTTTAAAATATCCACAAGGTAAAGTGCAAAAATCAAAATACAGTGATAAAAAGTTTGACAAAATGAGGCAGTGTGAAGCAAAGAGATGTAAGTGGACTTTTTAAAGTTTTGAGGAAAAGGCATACAAAGTTCAAACCGTAGGTAGGCTTTCATTCAAAAGATTTCCAAAATCAAACTAAACAGCAGGATCTCATTGGGATTTTCATGATGGTGAGTATTCCTACTATTTGCACTACCCTGTCTACAAATTTTAATTTTGACACTTGCATGCAGGGACGGATTTACAGGATTGGGGGGCCTACTGCAAGTACTTTTGAGGGCAACTTTGTCAATCACTCTTAATGTTAAAAGGTCCGCCAATGTCATCAAAGCCTTTTCCAATTGCGACATTGTGAATTCGCACTCAGGGGTGAAAAAGACACATTAATATTAGGGCATTCTATGGGAAAAGGGACATCTTATTCCGCATGTGACAGTTTATATACTTCATTAAAAATTATAATTGAAAACGGTAATGAACACAATTTTGTTCGTTAAGAAATCATAAATGTATGAGTGATTTCTTAAGCAAAAAATTTTGTTCTATTACTTTTCAAAATTATTAATTTCAAAAAATGGGTTGTCATGCGTAGGACAAAATGGTGACTTTTTTAGTGGAATGGCCTATACCATGAGCTTTATTGTTTGGTTCAGCATACTAACTTTTTGGTTAAAAATGATGTAGGGCCCTTCCATGGAAAACAGTAATTTTGTCCCGCATGTGACGCTTCATATATTTCATAAAAAATAATAATTTAAAAGGATGATGAACAAAATTTTGTTGCTTAAGAAATCACAAACGCATGTGTGACTTCTTAAGCAAAAACTTTCTTCAAAAATTATTTTTTAAAATGAAATATAGGAATTGTCATGTACGGGACAAAATGACCATTTTCAATGGAATGGGCATATACATATTTTTTTCAATGGTTTAAATAATTATTTCTAAACTAATGAGATGTGTTTAGTTTACGTTGGAACTACAGCTTTCAAAATCTACAATTTGCTTCGTCATTTCTGCATTAATAGAGCAAAAATATTAGCTTATTCATAAGCAAGTTACCAGAGGTTGACTTTGAATGTCCCACACATGATGCATGTAAATAAATTTTATTTTATACAACAAAATTGTTAAAAAAAAATAATTGTGTC
>NC_072732.1:32807686-32843612 GCF_026930045.1 Uloborus diversus
CTTAAGTAAATTATTCCTTTCATTATTTATTTACACCAAGGTCTGTTTACGTATAGTAAGGATTTAATAGTTAAATTTTTTTAAAGTATATATAAGTACCCAATAAAAAATTTCTATATGTGAGGAAATGAAATTATAAGGTTTTAATCAAGAAATTAGACACAAACATGAATTTAAACACATATTAACAACTAATTCACTTCCTTCTGAAAATTTGCGTGTTTTTACAAATAGTATCCAAATTAAATAAACCTAGTTTAGACGAAAAAAAAGAGTAAAAGATTAGAAGGGTAAAACTAAACATACCTGTCAATACTATTTTTCCAGACACAAAAATCAAAAGAACTAATCTAGGCTTTACCATTCTGTATATCAAACCAGGAAAAATTTCTGGTTCATAACTGAAATAAATAATTATTTTAGAGAGAGAAAAAAAAGAATTTTCTGATCAGTTATTTATACTTTTCACTGCAAATGTTAATGACATGCAATTTTCAATTAATATTAAAAAGTAAACAATGTTTATAAAATATCAATTTTTTAATGCATCTGTCTCAAAAGTTATGTTAATATATTGAGATTTTACTTGATTATATTAGAAAATCCAATCTATTTTCTGTAGAACCCCCCCCCCCCCCCATACAGATCTATGAACGAAACCCTATAACATCAGGTTTAATTTCATTTTTTCTAGTCAATCTTCGTTCTGACACAAAAATATTACCACTGCATGTAAATATATATAGTTGTATTTCAATTCTTTTTACGTATAGTCCTTACAGTTTACACTTTGAGTTGCCAAGAAAGAATCATTTTCTTAATTTATAATTCCTATTCCTCATAATTAAAATTATCCCATAATATTTAATTTAGAGAATATAATTATTTTACTTATTCAACTCATCTTTTTAATACACCTTTCATATTATAATTTGAATATTTAACATGATGCATTCAATGATTGTTGAATAAAAATTTTTTGAAATCAATTAGATAAAAATGGCTTTAGAAACTCTTCAATCAGTGGCGGCGCTAGGCGTCGGCGACTGCCGACGGCCTCGCGCAGATAGGGCCTCGCAAAATTCTCAGAAGTAAATTCTCAAAAGTTTTAAGAAATTTCCATGTTTTCAATTGAAGCTCTTATTAAATGCAATAGACACAAAAGTAATCAAAATAGTGCGTGCAGCGGAGACTGCACAGAGCCAGCTTTAGCAATTTTGGCGCCCAATTCTGTAGGAACCTGAATTTAAAATATTCACTAGCTACAGCTTATTGATCAGCTAACTCTATCCCCCCCACCCCGTTCTGTTTCTTTTCTTTTTCTCTTGTTGAAAAAATTAGAAAATATTCAAAATGCTGCTCCTCCGAACACACACCCCTCCATACACGCGCGCACCGATAGCATTATGGAGCATCTGAAATTTCGTTTCGAGATCTTAAATTTCGCGATATTTCCAGCTTAAAGCTAAAGCCCCCAAATACTAAACAACATCGAAAATCGCTTAAAATTGTGTTTTTGTAGCTTGAATTTCAAAAATTACCGAACCTAATACTACAAAATATGGCCTTAGAATCGCATTTTTAAGGCTCGAATATCAGAAAATATTCGGGCAAGGGTCCCCATACCGCCTTTCTTTTATATCATTAGCAATTAGGTTTTTTAAACTACATCAACAAAAGTTTAGGTGGACTGGCTCCTAAATATAAAATATTGCTAAAGTTTTTAGAAGCATAATTTTCAAAAATTTTCGAGGGAAGAGCTCCTTCCCTTTCCGTAAAATCATCAAAGCTTGTCTAAAATTCTGTTTTTGAAACTTCGATTTCGAGAATTTGCAGGGGATTGATTTTGACCTTTTTTTTAAACAAAAGAATCGATCTGGGACACTCTCTGACCCTTTAAGTCAATAAAAATGGCCTATAATTGCGTTTTTAAGGCTTCAATTTCTAGAAATTTTCACCGAGACCTCTGTAAATTTTTTCCCCTAACATCAGCAAAGAAAGCCTAAAATGGCGTTTTTAAACTAAAAATGTTAAAATTTTTCCGGGGGAGGACCCCCGGACCCACCTTTCTATCAGGTCATTTTTCCTCTTTCAATGTGCCGCTCCCTCCCCCCACCACCAAAAAAAACTTTTTGATTGCGCTACTAGTCACGAAACGTTTTTGTCCTAGCAATTAAGTGAATTGGAAACTATAAGTGCCAATAGTTAGTACAAAAATTAATTCCGTGAATTCAATGATTTGTCTGAATATATTTTATGACTAAAAGGGCCTCGCAAAACTGCATCGCCGACGTCTACTTTTGCTCTCGCGCCGCCACTGTCTTCAATGTTTCAACTTACTTGGAAAATTGATAGTGACTTGAATATAGACGCTCTATTTGTACAGGAAATTTTACATCACAACTTGCTACCATATTTTGAATTTTAAAATCTATAAATTTTACCTGAAAATATACATGAAATAATAATTAGCTGAGATACAGGTAATTGAAAAATGCAAAGGTTTTTTTATGAATCTTCAAAGCACTATCCAAGTCATGGGCGGATCCAGGGAGGGGGCCATAAACACCTCCGAGAAAATTTCAAGAACAGTTAAAATTCCCCTTTTTTGAGCAAAAATGCAAAAAATTTCCGTTATAGCACGTACAAAGTCTAACAATAATGAAAACAATGAGAGGGAGGTCATGACCACCCCGAGAAAGTTTCCAAAATAGTTTTTAGAAACATTTTTTAGAGCTAAACATTAAAAAAAAATCCTTATCATTCCTCGAAATCCTAACAAGATTATAAAAACAACGCCGGAGATCCATAAAACCACACTGAGGAAGTTTCAAGTATACTTTTTTAAACCTTCTTTCCTAGCTTACATTGAAAAAAAAAATCATTGTAATTCATGTGAAGCCTAACAAGAATGGAAACAATGCCAGAGGGAGGGCATCTCTACTCCACGAAAATTTCAAAAATATCAAGTGTAAACCAAATATTTAGGTTCATTTAGCATAATGGGCTCGTCTTGTTAAATGTTTACTTCCCCCATGTGGGAAAGAAAAGGGATACGTGTTAGTAAGTGTCCGATAAAAAGTTGTACATTTGTTGTGATTGCGCATTAAGTGAAAGTTAGATTCAAGTTTAAACCTGGCTTTATGCAGTGCTATGTAAGTTTTCTTCATTTCTTTTTTAATGTGGACCCTTCAAACCACCTCTCTTCCTTTTTTTAATATTATGAAAGACCTACAAGCCACGTTTTGAAAAATAACTTGTAAAAGATTACAGGGGAAGGTCCCCCACATCTTATTTTCACCAACATCGTTCAAGATCGGCCTAAATTTTGTTTTAAGTGCGTGCGTTTCAAAATGCTTCCGGGGGAGAACTCCTCCTTGTCTAACATCATTGAAAGTCTTTAAGAATTAGGTACATTTCTGGAGCTTCAATTTCGAAAAATTGCTGGTCCTCTAAAAGTTAGTTATGAATCCTGCATTGAATACATTTGCAATTTAAAGAGTTCAATTTTGAAAAAATTTGGGACTGGACCTCAGAATCTCTTCAACCCCTAACCTTACCGAAGATAGTATAGAATGCATTTTTATGTTCAATAAATTAGTAAAATTTCCTGGAATGGGCTTTTTAATCTCTCCTCCCCTTAACATCAAAAATCGTCTTAAACAGCCTTTTTAGAGCCACAATTTCGGGGGGAGCGCGCCAAACCTCTTCTCTCCTACCACTACCAAAGATAATTAGAATGCATCTTTAAGACTGCAAATTAGAAAAATTTCTTGGTGTGGGCCCTCGAATTTCTCCCCTCCACGTATCATCACGAAACGATCTTAGTAAACTGCATTTTTGGCTCTACAATGGTTTGAAAAATCCGCCAGAGAAACCCCGAATTTCACTCTTCTTAACCCATTAATGCCGGTTTCGAAAAAAAACAATACACTGTGATAATTTTATTAGTATTTATTTATTTTATGTCTAGTAAGTGCATTATATACAAATTTAATTTTTCCCGTTAAATTTTCTATTTTTATTTTTATGGTAGATTTTTCTACCAACCGGCATTTGTATGGTGTGAGTACATTTTGTTTGCAAATTTTACATTTATTGTTTGATTGCAATAATTGCATTGATTACCACTTATAATTATTTATAATTGTAGAATATTATTTACACTTACATAAAAGAGTTTTCTAATTACAATTTCATTTATTTCAAAAGAAAAAAGAAATGTGTTCATTTTGTAAAATAAAATTTTATGAAATATGAACTTGAAAAAATCGATACTAAAAATGTAGTAAAATTTCGAATTGAATATATTTTTAACCGAATATTTATGCATCACAATCTTCTCGGAATGAATAGCGAATCTTCTTTTCAAAAAGTCCGGAACATTCGCCATTCTTTTACAGCATTTTGCAGAAATTGCCCCCCCCCCCCAAAAAAAGTGACCTCCACATTTTTTTTTTTTGCAACAATTTCTAATACCGTATTCTTCTACGGATCAAAAAGGTCTATCCGACAGATGCACTTGCTATGTGTTTCAATAACTACGATATTGGAATAATAAAATTATTTTTCTCAAAAGCATCTCATTTACTGCTTGATTCACATCATGTCCTGAATACTTTATTGCTTGTAATTGCTACTGCAGTACTGCCGTTCCATTTTACAGCATCATCTTTATTGCAGCATTACCACATGCTGTTCTTGGTTGATTGTGTGTGTATTTCTTCATTTCATTTCTTGAACCCAATGGAACATACATTTGTATACTCTTTCAATGTATAAGTTGAAAGAATATCATTTAGCATAGGAATAAAAGTAAAAAATTGCCCATAATGGCATGCGTTTCCTCTGGTACTTAGGTTCTTATTATTTTTCCATACTATACCAATATACTATACAAATACTATACCAATACTAATATTTTATGCTATACCAATTCGCCTAGGTGACGCAATATGGTACCGAAAAAAATAAAAGTCCGTATTACGAGAATAACACCCACAGCTTATATTCAAATCTAATCGAATTTCCTCTTATCAGCTTTTTGCGTCCATGACGTCCATAATAAATTAACAACACTACTAAAATACTTAAAAAATCTTTTAAAAATATCACTTATTTGTACAAATTTTAGATTGAACACTTCATTTGCCCGAAGCAAGACAGTGACTACATATTCGCCGGTTGGTACAATTTTCTACCATTGAAAGTAAAAGAGAATTCATAACACGAAACAACGATAAAAACAACATTTTGAAAGTATATCTGAATCAAATACACTGTTACAATTATGGTACAATTTTTAAACCTTTTTGAAATTACTAAAATACAGGCAAAACTTGCATTTTACTTTTTGACGGAAGACGAATGCTTTTGGAGTTATGACTTATTCAAGTTTTAAGCCTACTGTTACGACCGTTTTTAACAAAGATACAGTAAACATATTTTTTTCCCTTTTTGTGATTATTTACTATGTAAAATGTACAGCTATTGGGGAGATAGCATCATGTGAGGACGAATTATAATTTTTTTCCCGGTTGGTATATTTTTGTACCAACCGGCATGAATGGGTTAACATTATTGGAGATAATGTTTGCGTTTTTAAGGTTTCAATTTCGAAAAATGGGCGGGGGGGGGGGGGGGGGAGCGGAGGAATTGCACCCGAGCCCTTAATATTACGAAAGACAGTTAAAATGCATTTCTAAGATTACAAATCAGTAAAATTTCCTTAAATGGGCCTCAAATTTCTCCTCCCTCTAAGATCATCAAAGATCGTTTAAAACTACATTCTTAGAGCTACTATTTTGAAAACTAGGCAGGGGAGCGCCATTGAACCTCTTCTCCCCTAACATTACCAAAGATCGTCTAAAATGCGTTTTTAAGACTACAAATTCGAAAATTTTCATCCCCTTTACTACGGAGTTATTATACTTACGGTTGGTTCATATCCGCTTCCTCTTCTGATCCTATACAGTCGCCTCAAAACCCAGTACTGATTACAGAAATACCACTTAGAGGCGACAATAAATGCACATGTTTGTTAAGAAAAGGAAAATTATTGGGAAGGTTACAGCCTTTATGTTGAACTTGCGTCGCCTAGTGAAAATTCCTTAAAAATGCTCTAGTTAAAGGTAGGCCATATTGATATTTGTAAAACAAAAATTTACCAAAGCATCCTATTTTTCCAAATGGCCCCATCCGAGAATTCTGTCTGGATCCGCCCCTGATCCAAGTTAACAGCTTACATTTATGATGCTCTAATTTTTGTCATTTTTCACTGAAAGTAAAACAATGCTAACATAATTATTTTGCTGAGATGGGGGGAAAAAATCACTATGTTGTTTATTTTATCATTACAGGCAAAATATTGGTTTCCTTGTTACTGCTTCCTTGTACTACTTGTGCTGCTTCCTGTAACTACAGAAATATATTGAGAAATAAAACTGAGTCAAAATCAAGCTTGCAATCATGTAATCATGACCGTAACGGATTTCATTTTTGTTATTTTAGTTATAATCATAATCCATAGATTTAAAATACCTGTAATTGTAATCAAAATCATAATCAGCTAATTTATACTTGTAATTTAATCCTCTAATCAGGATTGAAAATCCAACAAGATTTGCTTATATACCCAAAACTGAAGTTGAAAGGACAGAAAACGATTGAGTATTTATTTAAAGTTCAGAATCGACTCTCTATCCCTATCTTGACCCTGAATCATTCTATTGAAGAATGTCACAATGATAAAGCAGAGATAGTGCAGGGACGCCATTCTCTTCCAGCTTTATTGAGACATAAGAAGTACCCCTAACTTTCACCAGAATTGATTTTAAAGTCTTCATAATCACAATTGTCTCTGAGGCACAATTTTCCCTCTTTGTTACCTTAACCGATTACGCCTCTTTGTAATCGACTCCAAGCCAGGTCTAAATTGTAAAACTCTCCAAAAAACAAAAAAGAAAGAAATTCAAAACTGGAAATATCTGAGAGTAATACAAAGCAGGACCCAATTATGAAGTGCACATCAGGGGCACATGTTTCATACTGCTGTTATAATAAAATAAAGTATTATAAATTAAATTTTATTAAGTGAGACTTTAAAATTAGTTCTAATAAACAATAAATAAATGTCATTACAAATTTAATTAAAATTACATCACAATGAATATAAAATATTTCAATAAGCTACATAATACAAAATTACTATAATAGTTCAAACACAACAGAAACACAAGCTGATGCATAGATAGTGTATATTTTTCTGGAACAAATTAGTTTGGAATGCAGCTGTAAATATGTATTGTGTATAAAATATGGTTGAATGCAGAAGGCTACAGATGTCTCAAAAGAACAAAGAAAAGTTTTTTTAACATATTTCTTAGTGTGACGAAGATGAAAGAATTCATAGTATAAACCATAATTGTTACAGGAGAGCAATATAATTATAAGAGGTTTCTACTGTAGATTTTAATTACGATCGGAGATATAGCCAGGTTTTTCAAGATGTGAAAATATTCCTTGATTCTGTTTAGAGGAGGGAGTCACTTCGGAAGAATGAAATATACAAAAATAGAATTCAATTACATAAAAAATCTAAGGATGAAATGGAAGGCGACAGGGAAAGAAGAGATGGTTCTATTTTGATATTATGAATTTAGAATGTTTCACATTTTGTGATAAAGGAAATAACTTAACACATTCAAAGGATATATATATATATATATATATATATATATATATATATATATATATATATATATATATATATATATATATATATATATATATATATAATTCCAGTTGCATTAATATTTCAATGTTGAATATTAATGCAATTTGAATTTTTTAAATAATTCCTTTGTGCTTATTTTGACACATTACAAAGTGGAAAATCCATTATTTTTTTCTTTGACACAGTATTGGGAAAAATTTCTTAAATTATATACTTACATCAAAGCCAAGTTTCTGAATCAACCGAGCATACTTTCTGGCTGCCAAGTGTGCTGCTGCTTCACTAAAAGGAAATGAAATTCTTTTAGCAAAACAGGTCACAACTTGGAATTCATTTAAACATTAAAACTACAGTCGAACTTCCTTATAACAAGCCTTAATTTAACAAGAACTTGGATTTACCGAAGGAATCAGAAGACTTGGTTGGTACAATGTTAAGTCTATGAGAGCATCACTCACCTTTTTGAGCAAACTCTAAGAGCAAACAATGTTTTTCTGATTAATTTCTACCGACTTCCAGCTCAGCTTATTCTTTATTGGAAAAATTCCTTTAACATTCTCAAGTCAACTGATAATGATTAGTCAGAAATCCTGAGAACAAGTAACAATGGCTTTTTTTTTTATCTTGGCAGTAGAAAAACAGATGAAAATTACATATCCTAATGTTATCATGGGAAAAGTATTAAATTTTCCAATGAAATGCAAATTAAGTATTTTACAACAAAACAATGCTTTTGAAAAAATTTACATTTTATTGTAAATGTTAACTGAACAAAATTGAAATTTCACTGAATTGTTTTTGACCTCTGCTAGAATAGTGCTACCATATGCAGTGGGAGTTTTGTTAAGCATTTTTTTCTGTAAATATTGCTGGCTCTAATTTAAAGTTACAGGAACCATTAATTTTTATTGAACTACTTGAGATTGAGTTAATGTACTTGAAACTTGCTTTGAGCAAGTGATTCCTTCTAGTTTTTTTATAATTTTCCCATGTTCTTTGGTCCAATTAAGCGGATTTTGGTCCCAATGAGCTAATAATATTAGGTTTGTATAGTAGAATTTGTTTTGGTTGTTTAAGATTTGATCCGAATAACTGGTGGTTCAATGAAGCGGATTCCACTGTAAGATTTTAATTTTCTGTATTTATTTTATGTAGTATCTTATTATCTTTAAAGTAGATAGTTAAGGCAGATTGCTTTAAGCATATGAAAGTTTTAATTCTACCTCCTCCTCCTAGTGGTAGAGGGTAAAGGGTAAATAAACTAGGCTAGCTAGAAGACTATACATAAAACACTTGAAGGTACAGGGTTATTTTTTCATATTTAGTATACATTAATTTAAGAAAAAAGTTGGCAGGCCTGGTCTGCTTAAGGGAGGAATCCAAGATGAGATTTTTCACCTTGACTAAAATAGTATAAAGGGAGTTTTGTTTAAAGTATATGCAAATGGATTTCTTTTAACTGCGACTTGGAAAAATATTACAAGAACCACTTAATCCTGCCTTCTAGTGCTCATTCTGCTAAGGAACTTTCTTTTTTATACAGTAGAAGACCGTTATAATGCACACCTTGGGACCAGAGCTGTTGCGTTGTACAGACTTTTGCATTATATAGAACATTTCAAATTTTGAAACTAATATATTCAGAACATATCTATATATTTCTAATTTTCATTTAAAGTCTTTGAATTCAGATAAAGATGAAAAACTTTCAAAAATTTAATTTGCCTAACAATTTTTATGCTTGCCATGCAGAATAGAGGGCTTTTTTTAACTGCAAAACTTATTGTTTACATCTGAAAAGTTGTGTGGTTTATAGAGAACTGCGTTATAAAGGTATTCTACTGTAATATGTTTAATGTACTGTTTTTTCAGGTGTTAAAGATACATTTAAAAAAATTGTACCTTCTAGCACCAGTCACAACTATTCTCCCAGTACGAAATATTAAAGCAGCTGTCCGAGGTTCCAATATTCGCATTACGACTGCATGAAAACGTTTCGGATTGTACTCGGCATTTCTGAGACGAAGAGCAATCTTTAGCAAGTCTAATGTGCAGCCTAGATCAACTGAGCACACAACATTGCTAAAAGAAAACAAGAACCATGATATTAAAATTATATATAAATACAATTTTCAAAGTAAAGTATTTTAGACACTAAAACTACATTAAAAATATCCACAAGATAAAGTGCAAAAATCAAAATACAGCGATAAAAAATTTGACAAAATGAGGCAGTGGACTTTTTAAAGTTTTGAGGAAAAGGCATACAAAGTTCAAACCGTAGGTAGGCTTTCATTTAAAAGATTTCCAAAATCAAACTAAACAGCAGGATCTCATTGGGATTTTCATGATGGTGAGTTTTCCTACTATTTGCACTACCCTGTCTACAAAATTTTAATTTTGACACTTGCATGCAGGGACGGATTTACAGGATTGGGGGGCCTACTGCAAGTACTTTTGAGGGCAACTTTGTCGATCACTCTTAATGTTAAAAGGTCCCCCGATGTCATCAAAGCCTTTTCCAATTGCGACATTGTGAATTCGCACTCAGGGGTGAAAAAGACACATTAATATTAGGGCATTCTATGGGAAAAGGGACGTCTTATCCTGCATGTGACAGTTTGAATACTTTATTAAAAATTATAATTTAAAACGGTAATTAACACAATTTTGTTCCTTAAGAAATCATAAATGTAAGAGTGATTTCTTAAGCAAAAAATTTTGTTCTATTACTTTTCAAAATTATTAATTTCAAAAAATGGGTTGTCATGTGTAGGACAAAATGGTGGCTTTTTTAGTGGAATGGCCTATACCATGAGAAAGATTAAAAAAATTGCTTACCCCTGTTTCATCAAAATATTAAGAGATAAGAAGAAATGTTAATGAAATTTAAGCGTATTTTTGTCTCGCACGTGATGGTGGAATGGAGCTGTAGCCTTTAATGAATACTGTTTCACATATTTAGGAGCCTCTCCTCATCTCATCCCATACAGCACTCTAGCCCATCAAATGTTTGATTTTATTAGTTTATATAGCAAAAGATGGCCAACAAAGCTGTAGTGTAGCCAAGTGGAGGGTTTATGGGGTCTGAACCCTCTCCAAAATGAGTAAGAAAATTCAAAAAATGAAGATGTCCATTTTTTTACACATAATTTTCCTGTCCAGAAATTTAAAACATCTAAACATCCCTCCCCCCCAATATTATGATATAAGTACACACAGGACCATAAGTTTATGAAATGCTTAACTTTAATTTTTGCACCAATCATGAGTAAAAGGTAAAAACATCCTAATGAAGTTTTTAGTTCGTAACAGCTAAATGCTGTGAAACGCCAAATTATTTCTACTCTGTATATGGATAATTTCTTTCATACTTCTGGATTAAAAAATTTATATTAAGTCTGTATTCATTTCACTAAATGCACTTATTAAGATTACATTGAACACTTACTGAACTTTCGGAATTATCCCAGATTCTGTGGGAGGTGCAACAGGTACAACTGGTTGAATTGACGGCAAAGAAGTTGATGCATTACTTTCAAATTGGGATAATGCATATTCAGCAGCAGAAATTTCATGCTAAAAAGATAAATAAAGGCACATAATTTTAAAGCAGAGAAAATTAAATCTATATGAATGAATGTATCTTAGTGTGCATGTTTGTATTATTTTCCTTATAGAAATCTATAGCTTGCGCCGGATTTATTCCAAATTTGGCACAGAGGGCCTTTGATGCTCAGAAATTCACAGGATAGTTTCCACCCCGCTATAGGGAAGGCGGAGACAATCTTCACACAAATTCCAAACTTTAAAATATCAAATACTCTTTTGTTTCATTACATAGTTGCAAGTACAAGTACATCCTATACTTGTATAGCAAAGTAGGTTGCGAGTACAAAAGCGTTTAGTAGGTTGAATAGCTTCTTTACGAGAAGAAAATTTCTCGGCGACCTAGCAGTGAAATGCGAAAATTAGCAAACATTTTAAAATTATTATCAATTTCTTCTTAAATACATACAGAGAAAAAGTTTGTTATAAAAACTGATATACTACGATACCTGTTCTTTACCACCATTGTAGGAAGGATCATCACATAACTCATCCATACTGTCATTCCCTTCATTGCGTTCCATTTTAGTATGAAATGAGTGCAGAAACAGTTTAATGATGCAAGAATTAATTTATCGACAGAGGAAAATGCAAGCGTGTTTACGTGCTTTCTGTCAAAAAGAAAGGGAGGGGGGAAGGAGCAGTCTTGCAGTTACAGTTTAGAATCTTATACAGCTGATTTTAAACACAGAGGTTGCGTTCGACGAGCACGACCGGTTAGTTAATCACGTGACAGATAATAATCACGTGCTCCAATCAACCGCTTAGAATGGCAACCGCTGCGGTAACCGGTTGATCATAGAACGCTGCGGTTAGTAACCGGTTACCTACCGGTTAACCGGTGAGGTTCGTCGAACGCAACCAGAGGTTTGCACCAATGTATCTGGCCTCGTAGGCTACAATCTTGCCGAATCAATCATGTAAATGAACTCAATAACATTCAAATGTCACATTTTGCATCAAAATTACACATAAGCTCTTTAAATAAGTAATACGGTAATATACATAGGTTGCGTTCGACGAGCTCGACCGGGAGCGACCGGTTAGTTAATCACGTGACAGCTAATGATCACGTGCTCCAATCAACCAATCAACAGCTGAAAGTGGTAACCGGTGAGGTAACCGATAGATGATAGAACGCTGCGGTTTGTAACCGGTTACTTACCGGTAGACCGGTGAGGTACGTCGAACGCAACCATTCGTCGCAACGGGAACAAAGAAATTAACTGTAGCCGTCACTGCTATAGCTCGTTTGTTTACGTCATGGCGTAAGCTCTTCTTAAATTTTAAATGGTTTTCTATGTTGTATGACAATTTGAAAACTGATAACACGTATTCTATACTTCTTAATAGGACTTTTTACTGTGTGTATCGTGGTTGTTAATTTTCTTTTAGTTTTATAGCATAAATCTAATTTGTCATGGCTGTATACCTAGATTATAATGCTACAACGCCGGTTGATCCGGATGTACAAGACACCATCATTGAAACGTTAAAAAATGAATGGGGTAATCCGAGTAGTTCATATTCTCTTGGTACTCATGCGAAAGAAGCAATAGAAGATGCAAGATTTCAAGTTGCAAATATGATTTGGGCTAGCCCTGGTAATATAGTATTTACGTCAGGTGGCACAGAAAGCAACATGATGGTTATACAAACCGTAATTAAAAGATTTTATGAAGAAAAAATTAATGCTCCTAATTATACTGAATCTTTACCTCATATTATTACTTCCAATATTGAACATGATTCTATCAAATTGCCTTTAGAAGAACTTAAAAATCAAGAAAAAATCGATGTTACATTTGTACCTGTTTCCAAAGTGACTGGTGCAATCGAAGTTGATGACATACTTAATCAAGTTAAACCAAGTACTTGTTTAATCACACTGATGTTGGCTAATAACGAGACTGGAGTTATACAACCCATTAATTTGTTAAAAGATAAGCTTAGTGCTTTAAAAAGAAAAAATAGCCATACGATTTACCTTCACACAGATGCAGCTCAAGCTATAGGGAAATTACCTGTTGATATTTCTGAATTAGATGTTGATTATTTGACAATAGTTGGGCACAAATTTTACGGTCCACGAATTGGTGCTTTGTATTTTAAAACTAACTCCCCGCTGTACCCCATTTTTTATGGAGGAGGGCAAGAAAAATCTTACAGGCCTGGAACGGAAAATACTTGCATGATTGCAGGATTAGGCCGAGCAGCGGAATTGGTTTCCAAAAATCTGAATGAATATATCCATACTATGTCATCGATGAAGGAATATCTGGAGAAACGCTTAAAGGAAACTTTTAAAGAAAAAGTTATTTTCAACTGCAAATCAATTTGTCCCATGCTGCCAAATACACTCAGTGTAGCGTTTAATTACAACGTAAATGGTAAAGCTTTATTAGCAACTTCAGGTATATGTGCTAGTACTGGTGCTGCGTGCCATAGCTCACAAAAATCATCTCCTATCCTCATTGCATCTGGTGTTCCTGCAAATCTAGCATCAAAGACATTGCGTTTAAGTGTTGGGAGGGAAACGACCAAAGAAGACATTGATGTTGCTGTGAAAAAGCTTCGTGATGCCATAAACTCCTTATCTAAATAATTCTTTTCCTTATTTTGGGCATGAAACATGATGCATCAATGCAATATGCCATCAATACAATGCCAGATGTCATCAATGCAGTATACCAAGAGATGAGTTATGACATCCAGGGACTGTCATTTCATTCTTGTTATTGACTATTCCAGGCTGATGAGTTCATAATAAGGATGAAACTGCAGTTTTGAAATGTGATAACTGAGCTATTGGTACTTTGCATGTAGTGATGTGGATGGGGTAAATACCCAGTGGGTAGGTAAATATTTTTTGGGTATTTATCCAAAGCCTGGGTACATACCCAAAAACTGGGTATTTTACAAAAAAATGCAAAAAATGAATGAGCATTTTTAAAAAAATCTAAATATGAAATAGTTGGTAAAACTGATAAATACGTATGTATTACACAGTTTATAATTTTTTTATTAAAATACTTGATGAAATTATGAAAGAAACATATTGTGAACCAAAGAATCTTTTTTTTTTTTAATGTCAAAATTGAAGAGGATAGGTATTTGCTTCTTTTGTAACCAGTTAATCTTTTTACTTTTTGTAGAATGGCTTTTTATAAATGAAATTTGGCTATCAACATTGATTAGACATATCTAACACATTTAATGTGAATATCATATTAGATTGCTAAGTTGTTTCACACAATAATTCTTTAAACATGTGATCAAAATGTCATTTTTGGGCAAAAGTTTATTGTTTTGTATATGGTTGATTATACAAGGTGTATTCTGAAAGTAATGTAATGATTTTTTCCAGGCCACTTTTATTGGTCAGAGTATAATCGAACTACTTGGTTTAGGTGAGGGGGACCCTAAGGTTTTCCGGAAATCCAGTCTCGGGGGTTTTCTCAGCCATGGAAGTGGCCGGACACAAGTTATATTAACCTCTGCGCATCGACCGTGTCACGGGGAAAATAGTATGCGATTAAGTTTTGTTGCTTAAGCAACAAAATCTCTTGAGGAGACTAACAAAATGATTCATGAGGCTTACAAGGACTCTTCTCTGTCCTATTCACAAGTTTTAAGGTGGTTAAAGACCTCTAAAGAGAGCCAGGAAGAGATTCAAGATGAACAACGCTCTAGGCGGCCGTCAACCAGCAAAACTGACAACAATGTGGCTCACGTCCCTCAATTGTTGGACTTTGACCATCCATTGACTATAAAGATGGTTGCAAATGAACTGAACATGTTGCCTACTGTTGTGTTTCGCATTACTCAAGATTTAGCAGTGAGAAAAGTGTGAGGCAAGTTCTTGCCGAAACACCTTGCCATAACGTGCTGCGAATCTGCGAGTTCCTGGCTAAACACCAGATGAAAACGCTGTCCCAGCCCCCTATAGTCCTGACGTCGCCCTGACAGTCTTCTTTTTGTTCCCTCGGATTAAGGCAAGCCTGAAATGAACCCATTTTTCATCCCCAGAAGAGATCCAATCGGCCGCGACGAAGACCTTAGGTGAGGTCCCCAAAAACGCCTTTCAGGGCACTTACCAGTCATGGCAGAGGCAATGGAAGAAATGTGCAGAAGCCCAAAGAAATTACTTTGAAGAATTTTGAGTGTTTGTGCAAATCTGTTCAATAAATTACTTTAAAAAAATTGCATTACTTTTGGAATAGACCCTATATATACATAGTGGAATACATACAGAAAAGTATTTTAGTTGAATATAAATTTTTGAAATAAAAACCCGGGTAAATACCCAATTTGGGTATTTACCCAGGTATTTACCCCTAAAAATAAATACCCGGGTATTTTACATCACTAATTGCATGTAATTCTGCTTTAGCCCTGGCTTAAGGGTGGTAATTTACTGCTTAATGATATTCCATTTCTAAAAAAAAAATTGCATATGTTTTGTGATAGGGGCTGTCCATAAATGCCACTCCTTTTTTTTTTCAAATAATTCAACTCCCTTATACCTTTGTCACACTTCATTGTACCACCTCTTGTCATATGTCATTGTTTTCATAAGTATATTAGTCTAAGAATGTAATGTCATGCTTTCTGTTACTCCATCTCTCCTCCTTGTCACAATTTCACTAACCCCATTCCCCGTTCTGACCATGACATTGTTTGTGGATGGCCCTTTATAAGAAACCTCTTTTTAATGCTAAGGAACAAAATTGTGGATGAAAAGACATCTGACAAAAACTTTTCTATCCACAGGCCTTATTTTTTGCATTCAAAGAAAAAAAAATACATGAAATACATGACTATAACTTACTAAAGTTTACACTTTTTTAACGTTGTTCTATCATGATATCTATGAGTGAAATAGATACTTATTTATTGCTGATAATTAGGTTTTGAATTACCTAATCTTATTGTAAACTTTGAAAAGTGCTTTTGTACAAAGTAGACCTAATACACACTTCAGTACAAATAAGATAGTTTCACCTCTAGCAGTTGCAGGCTAAAAATTAACTTGATTACTCTCTGTTTTTTTTTTCTGCTATGTCCCGATTTAAGTTGGTATCAGGCAGGGCCTTTCGTAAAAGGTCTGTTAATGATAAGACATAATGAAACTCCTTTTAATTTTTGATCAAACTATGTTTCAAAGTAAATAAAAATCAAAAAAAAAAAAGATGTACAGTTTTATGAACCTCTAATTTTCAAACATGCACGGTTTTACGAACTATTTGCGAACAATGATTTTTAATTCTTTTTTAAGAATTTAGATTTTCAAAAATTTTTGCGAACTCTATGAAAAGTCAAAGATGCTGTTTCCTAATAATTCCAGCACCTAGGAGAGGAAATCTCAGGGAAGAAGATAATCCCTTCTATTTAAATCATAATTTCATCTTCCTTTGTCTGCTTTTATTTCTTTAAAGAAATTCATTTAAAAATGGTTAGCAGACCTTGATTTTACGCTAGATATAAACTGATGTCTATGTTTATATGCTTTTTTATTTCGTGTACAAGAAAAAAATGAATATCTGTTAGTATTGACAGAAGTTGCCATGGAAATTAGGTGTACTGAATGCTGTTTTTAGGGGGGGGGGGGGGAGTTCTTCATACATTTCATTTTTACAAACTTTATTGTGGAACCGAGGAGTTTGTAAAATGGAGCCTTAACTGTGGGAAAAATAAAGAGTAGTGTCACTTAAATGAATTGGGTTGTCAATTTAAGAAAAAAAGGAAGTAAAATGAAATTTATATGTTTAATAATTTTTTTAGATGTTTTGAAGGTGAATTTTGGCTTTTTTTTTTTCACATGAGTGAAAAATTAATTTTTTCAATCCCATTCAAATATTCACATGACAAAAGATTTTTTAAAATACAACAATAGTTTTTTTTTTTTTTTTTTGAGATTACTTTTTGAAAGCAAAAATTTTCCAAAAGAGTACAATTGGGGGGGGGGGGGGGGATACAAAGTAAATAAGCTCCAATACAACCAGGCGCGACATTTTGAATTTTTCTCGGGGGAAGGGGTGAAGAATGCACACTACTCATTGTGAATTGATGCAAAAATATTGCCCACTTACATGTAAATACATTAATCTTTCAAAACTGTGGGGAGGGGGCAATTGACCCCCTTAAATGAAGGACTTGGATGCAACTGAACAAACTTTGAAATTAATGCACAAATAAAAGTCAAGTTAAATGGTTCTATAATTTTGGTCTAGACTTTTGAAAACATATAAATGGGGGACTATTGTATTGTCCGTTTTCCACGAGAAGGTTCTTGACTCCTCCCTCATCACATGGTATCCAATGATTCTATTTCTCTGTTTTCAGCAGAAGGTATATTCAGATCATAGCATTTTGTTGTAAAAGCAGCAGTTTTTAAAATGTAAGAATAACTAAAATGATAACAGGCAAGTAATGTAAAGGACACTAAGACTTTTTTGCTCATTAAAATGCACGCCAAGTTAAGGCTGTCAGATTGTCTCCTTTAGAAGCGCATGGATTGCTTACCGATTACCCCCCCCCCCCTAAAATGGAACTCTACATTCAAGGAGGTGTGATGAAGTGCCTTCTCGTGAAAAACAAACAGTAGCTTGTATCAAAGTTTTGATTGATTCTGGTTATACAGTAGAAGACCGTTATAATGCCGACCTATATAACGCAATTATTCTCTATAAACTGCACTACTTTTCAGAGAAGTAAACAATAGGTTTTGAAGTTAAAAAACTCCCTCTGTTTTGTCTTTCAAACATAAAAATTGTTAGGCAAATTAAATTTTAAAACAGTTTTTCATCTTTCCATCTTCATTCAAAGTTTTAAACTGAAAATTAGTGTGCACAGTAAAAAGAAAATATTAGATGGCACTTGAAAATGCAGCTGTTATGCAAACCATGAAGCTAGCAGAAGTGCAGGATAATTCACTTTCTTATGATTGTGAAACATATTTATTTGTGAATGACTAATTGTAATATTGGTGCTTTAGTACTCATTTCAGATTAAACTCAGAATATTGGTTTCAAAATTTGTGAAATGATCTATATAATGCAAAAACCTGTATAACACAAAAGCTCTGGTCCCAAGGTGTGCGTTATAACGGTCTTCTACTGTACATCAAAGTTTTTATACTTCAGAGAATTCATTCTTATTTTCTTCTTCAGAGCTTTCAAAAATGTACATATGTATGACTTATTTATATTCCTTCTTTTATGTTTTTGACTATCTATACTTGTGCCTATTGATAAAGTACACGGAGTAATTAATGCAGTTTTGGCTTGTAATGAATTCTGTCAGCCAACAACACCCCATGTCTGCATGTACTAATGCATTTAGCAGTGTTATTAGTAAGAATTTCTCTTTTGGCATCAAGAGGTAGCCTGCAAAAGTTTTGAGGCATCAAAATTAATTATGTAGATGTTATTTTTAATAAATCATCTATACCATCGCCTCAGAGCAGCAGTAAGACATCTAAGCCTGCAAAAAACAGTAAGATATCCTACTGTTATTCTGAGGTGACAATGTATTGGATTGTAGATTGAATGAAGCTTTGGGGATTTCTGCCTTTCCTTTGAAAGTGGCTTATACCTCGGCAGTAATAACTGTATTAAGCCCCAAAGTAGAATACTTTAGGATGTTCTGCAACGTAAAATCATTTGACAAAAATTGTTCTGCAAGTACTTCAAGCATTGTACGCGTAAAAACGTGACATTTTCCACAAATTGGGTGTCAAAAATAATTTTTTTTTTAAAGCTGGACTGTTGTTATTTATTTCTCTGGAAATGAGATATTTACGGAAACATCACAGCTTTCAACCAAATGACTAATTAAAGAGCACTGAATTTGGAAAATTAGTTGATCATGAAAATTGTAAAATCAAAAAAACTTTAACAAGGTGTCAAACCGAAACCGATTGAGATTCTCCAAATATAGTTTATTTGCTTTCTAAAATGCATAGAAAGAGCAAAGATACAAAATTTTATAAAAATCCAAACCTAGGTGGCAAACCATTTTTTTGAGGGGGGGGGGGGGTAATTTTACATGGCATGAAGGAGCACTTAAAATAATGTTATTTAACAAATAAATTGCTAAAATAATAAATAAAATGAGTCGAGTTTGGGTTGCATATAATAAAACACTTCAAAACTTTCTAAATAATCGAAATATTTTCTGGATGCAATGGGATTGAAATCTCAAACAAGACACGCAATTTCCGACAATGGACGTAGTTCAGTGTTGGTCTGTTTCCAAAACATACGTGTTTGGTTGAAATTGCAGTGGATGAAGATTGATTGGGAAAGTCGGACAAAGGACTAACCGAATTCAACATCGCGAGCTTTCCACCAACTTATCGTAATTTGCGAGAATTAGATTTTCTTCCACTTTTAAGAAATCTGTAGAATTTCTGAAAAATTCTATCTTGAGTTGGAAGGTATTTGTAGAAAATTTGCGGTTTCTACAAATTTTGTGCATCGCAGTTTCTGCAGATTTTCTGCACCATGGTTTCTGCAGACTTTCTACAGAAATTTCACTGAAATTTGCAGAATTTCTGCAGAAAATTTATCAGTTATCCTCTCACATTTGAACAAAATTGTTCTACATCTCGGGCATCTGTTCTGTTTCCACATTTTTATTTAGACAGGAGAACACAAGAAAGATTAAGAGAGTAAATGACAGCCAGGGCACCGGTGGGAATGGGAATCGAACCCATGAGTTCCTGTACCATTTAAAACATACACATTCACTGCACCCCAAAGGTCGCTTATTTATTGGATCATATGAACCAATCATGAAGTAAAAATGTTACGCAAGCAGTATAGCAAAAAATAATATATCGCTCATTTGAAAGAAGAGCGCCACAATACGAAGAAATGAAAATTTACAGGAGAAGCGTTTGAAGTTGAACTCTTTAGGCAATTTGCATTACGAAAAGTAAGTTTGCTGTGCTCTCTAATGGTTAATATTCGAACAATAAATCTGTCATTATTTTCCAAACAAGATGATGTCATTTGAAGGCCTTTAAGTAAAAAAAGAAAATTAAAAATTTTGTATTGTGGCGGTCTTCTTCCAAACAAGTGATATGTTACCATCAGTGTATGGTATTTGGAGGCATGATCGGCGGGCATCGGACTTGTGACCAGAGGTTCCCGGGTTTGATCCTAGCCGGTTGAAGACCACCGTCTTCATTAATGGTGACTGTGGGACATTAAATGTACTCGTGGTCACAAAGTCCTTCAAGTGAAACAATGCCGCTGGGGCTACCGGACCATGGATTGCTCCGTTTCTGGTCTGGATCAAGAAATCAGAGCTGCCTTCAGGGTCCCATCCAACTAGTTAAACCACAGATAATGGTGATATGGGCAGGGGTGATTGTGTTCCGGTATTTTACCGAATTTCCGGTATTTTTGGACGTATTTCCGGTATTTTTATGTCCGAAAATACCGGAATTATGTTTTTTTTTTTGTTTTGTTTTATCTCCCTACCTCCGCCATTTTTTAAAAATTACATAATACTCATCAAATATACCTGCAAGAGCCTTAAGATGGACACCTATCCCTTAAGATGGACAAATGTCAAGATAACTTTGTATAACATCAGCTCAAAAGTAACTTTGTAACCCATTAAAAATTTTAATCAAATGTACACACTATTTTGACTCTGACTATTGAACTATTTAATACTATGGCATAGGTGCACTTAAGTAATAGGGGCCAAAGATTACCCCCCCCCCCTTCTCGCTTTGAAACTTTCAGGTATTTTGTGATGAACTCACAATCACCCCTGGATATGGGGGACCCTGGAGTGAAAAGTGTATGGTATTCCACATTGCATCCTATGTGCCATCATCCCAATTCGATTCTATAGAATGCCAGTAGCATTTTTTCCATGGCAGTTGACTCCTCTAAATGAAGGGCCTAGTCACACAATAGAAAGAAATGACTGGATTTAAAGATGGTGCAACTGGACTAACAAAGCTTGCAGGTGGAATGAGTTGAAACATTTTAAACAAAGAAATATTCTCTTATTCCTTCTCGTCAATATCAGGTCTCAATCGCATTGAGTTTGGAAAGAAAAACTTGATGCAATCCAAAACTTTAGGTGTCATATTTGGTGCCTAGGTTTAAAAAGCTGGATATCAAACTAATTTCTGTTCACAAAGTAGGACTAACAATCCCTTATTTCTAACACCAGCATTTAAGTGCACTATGCATTCATGTATCTATTTATAAAACCATGATTAAAATATTTTGTATCTGGTTCTACATAGTGTTGAATTTAAAATGCTCTTAAAAAATTGTTCTGTTAAAACAAGTTTCTTTCTTCCTGTAACACTTTTTGTGCTTTGTTAGCAGGTTCGTTAAATGTTGTCCTGTGTTCTTCTGTCATGCACAAACAGAACTTATGAACTGTTTCTTACAAGTAGTATATTTATTTATGTTTGTATGAATTAAGTGTAAAAAATTACTGCTACATTTTTTCAAACTGACTAGAAAAATGAATATTTTTTGATAATAAGTAGAAGAATAAAAACTTGATCTTTTTCTTGCATTATGATTTTAAACATGTAATATATGTATGTTATTTTTACTTTAAATACATTGTGATATTCACAATTTGTACATGCATTACAATAGTTAAAATGACAATGATTGCTAATTTTAAATTTTCAGGGAAGAAAAAGGAGCTCAATAATAGATATTTTTTGAAAAACTGTCGTATTAGAAAGTTTAAATGAGGTATAATTTTCTTTAAAACTTATAGCATAATAAAATAATAGTTAAAAAAACTAAAAAAACACGCTTTCGTAGCAAAATGAACTAAAAAGTGAAAAATAATCTTTGGATGATAGTAGTTGACCAATCACTTAATTTTAATGTAATACAAAAAAGCCTGGGGTGCTGTCTATTTACATTTTTGCTTGGACAACAAATGGAAGAAATTCAAGACAACTGATAAGAAGCCCCCCACGCTTTTTTGTATTACATTAAAATTAGGTGATTGGTCAACTACTATCATCCAAAGATTATTTTTCACTTTTTAGTTCATTTTGCTACGAAAGCGTGTTTTTTTAGTTTTTTTAACTATTATTTTATTTTTCTGTTTTTTAGTCTTATGTTGTTATCATGCGACGAAATTATTTATAAAACGAGTGCGAGGTAATATCTTGAAGTTAAGACAAGGGCACCCCGATGGGAAGCTACTGTGAGTCATCGATGTATGTTTGCGGAAATCATATTTACATTACTTTGGAAATTTGAGATGCATTTGAATAAAAGTTTTGTTCAACAATGGTCTGATGAGCACTGAATTTCCAATTGAAGGCTCACCTAAATTTTGGCATGAAATTAGTTAAAAACAATTATATTTCATGTTCTAATTACCTTGGAACATTGGAACAAATTTTGTCTGATGTAGAAAAATTAAAGGTTTTTGTAGATA
Source organism: Uloborus diversus (assembly GCF_026930045.1). Taxonomy (NCBI): domain Eukaryota; kingdom Metazoa; phylum Arthropoda; class Arachnida; order Araneae; family Uloboridae; genus Uloborus; species Uloborus diversus. The sequence goes on from NC_072732.1 coordinate 32,830,479, forward strand.
TTTTTAAATAATTTTTGCGAGCATTTTTTAATGTATTTTTTTAATTTTTTCCTTTTTCACATTGTTGGATTTATGCCAAAATATTGATTAAAATTGGAGGAAACTAATAATTAAAAGAGTTAATTAACTAATTTGATTACAGAATATTGCATTGTCATCGGGTCTGAGGTCGCGTGCCAAATTTCAAAAGAATCCGATCGCAGGAAGGGGGCGAAATTTGAGCTGCAAGATTCCGTTACAAGATACATACATACATACATACATACATACAGGTGAAGCTAATAAAAGCGTGTTAAAAAGAAATAAATTTTTAAACTCTAGCTGACCTGTGTAAAGCCTTAGCCATTTAACAGCTATAGCCTTATCAAACAAAAAAAAGAAACCGAGGAAATAATATTATAACAATAAATAATGAAATACATATTGAAATTATTTAATTTAAATTAATCTCATCCTTGCTCCAGTGGAATTTGTTTATAATCAGAGACACAAAAAAAATTGTTACTTAAATCTATCCACCCCACCCCCTTCCCCAACCATAGGCGCCCATAAGGAGGGGGCAGGTGCGGGATCAATCCCCCCTCCCCCTACAAATTAGAACTTTCTTGCCTTTAGTACTTTTTTTTTTTTGCAAAAATGTAAAACATTTCTTCTCCAGTTTTTGAATAAGTTTTTAAAAACGTCAAATTTTAATAACTCTAATCTACTGAAATCGGTTTCCATAGGGAAAATATCCTGCCAAACCATGGGGAAAATGTTTGAGCCACCTCTTAAAATTTTGCATATAATTGTCCATGCTCCCCACTCTTTACAAGAAAAATATTCTTCTTAAAAAGTTTTTTTTTTAATAAAGACTTTTAGTTCATTGCTTCGTTTCTTACAGGAGCTAGATAATCATTTGGAGTATGCTGTTCAGTTTTGGTCTCCTTATCTTAAGAAAGACATTAATGTATTGGAAAGGGTTCAAAGGCGAGCTACAAGGCTAATAAATGGACTTTCTCACTTAGACTATGATTCCAGGCTTAGAAGGCTAAAAATGTACAGTCTTGAGCAAAGAAGAGACCGAGGGGACATGATTCAGTTGTTTAAATTTATTAAAATGGAAGATGTTACGGGGCTGAAGTTTAGCACTGAAAACAGGACAAGGGGTCATTGTTTTAAGCTATTTAAATATCAGGCTAACATGGATGTTAGGAAAAATTATTATTTTAGCAGGGTAGTGGAACCTTGGAACAGTTTACCGGAAGAGGTGGTAATGAGCAAGGGAGTAGATAGTTTTAAGAGGGCCATTGATCTTCACTGGGGATTGTAAATTGACTAAGACCAGTCTAGCTGGGCCCAGAGCCTGTTGCTGGTCGTCATATTTGTATTTGTATATACTATGTGCTGAGATTCGCATTCTCGGAACTGCATTGCAGTCCGCAATATTACTGCAATATGCGGCGTCAAACTGCTTGAAGCCGGAGCCCCCCCCCCCACTCAGCATTAAAATCTTTCTAATTTAAATAAGAACATCATTTTACCCCATCCTTGCTCACGCTGAGGGGAGGGGGGGGGGGTAAAGACAGCCACTCTCCCTTATTTTTACGTTTGTTACAATCATGGATATAATTTAAATTTGTACACAAACTGGGTTTCCTCGTAGAAAAATTTCGAAACTGAGAGACAAAAAGGATGTATTGGGTAATCTTTGATCGAGTTAAAAGGGGAAGGGAGCCATGATTCTCGTGCCCTCCCCCCTCCTCATGAGATTCGCGTTCGCGAGACTGCTTTGCAGTCCGCGATATGACTGCAATATGCAGTTCCAAACTGCTTGAAGCCGTGAGAAAATCATTTTAATTTTTCAAAAACGCTATTTCGTGTCACCCTCGCTTACGCTGGGGGGAGGGGGAGAACACATGAAAACCCCTCCCCCTATTCTATTTACGTTTGTTACAACCATGGATATAATTTAAATTTGTACACAAACTGGGGAATCTCAATTTCGCCATCGAAATGTTCTGAAACAGGTAGTGTTTGATCTGGTTAAGGGGGTGGGAGGGGTATGACCCCCCCCCTCATCCACGCTTGAAGTGGACATGTAACAATGATAACTGCAACCGCAATTCTTGGTTTGTAATTTTCTATCATTTTTTATGTTTTCCTATTTTAATTTTGTCTAAAAAGATTTAAACATGTTTTAATATATTATGTGGTCTGGCCCGTGACATTTATCTAAGAATGAGCTGTGCCCCCCCCCCCCCCAAAAGGTTAAAAACGGTTGAGCAATTTGTGCATCACTGAAGTAAACAAAAGCAATTTTAGGTTATACGTCTATTAATTCCAACACTTTACAATAGATAGCAGCACCATCCTCGGTAAAGATTCTTATTTTTCTTCAGCTTTAGACGGAGCTTGAAAGCTAATTCAGATTCTTTAATCTTAGAAAGTCATAGGCAAAACGGAGTACAAGCAGAATCGCATTGCAAAGCAAATGCAAACACTAGTACACAAAAAGCTGCAGAAATGGAAAACTTTTTCTCCTTTTTTCTCTTCATAAAATTAAAAATATATTATGGATTCATAATTTTTTTTTTTCAAATTTAATGAATTTTCGCAAATTTTTCTAACGCATGTCCGAATCTGAAATCATTTTGACCATTTTTTGCAAAATGATTATTGCTCTGACCTGTGTGTCTATATGAAGTTTGCAGTGTCGAAGTAGGCAGAGTGGACACTGGGCAGCTCTGCCTTACGCGTCACCGTCATTTCGAATTTCTTCCAGAAGCGGGACGGAGTGAGGGGGGGGGGATTAATTAAAATCTGTTTAAGTTAAGCCTTGAATGAGCGCAAACTATTTGTAACCATGACGACGAAAATTCGTCCTCTTAACAAATATTAAAACAACGAGCTAGACTTAAATTCTCGCCGTCATGGTAATCTGAAAAATCAGACCAACTTCTAAACTCGTTCGAGTGAGCTTAATAAGAAATTCGTGATTGCTCGGAGAAATAAAAAAAAAATAATTTGAATTTTGACATCTTGAATTCAATTCTGTTTTTCGCAATCACGAGTGTGTGTGTGTGTGTATAGGCGTGTGTGTTTGTGTCTGCGTAGGTGTGTGTGTGTATGTGCGTGTAGGATAGAGATGCAACCTGGAGACGGCTTTCGCTGGAGCAGCAGCATCGGGAGGGCCGGTCGACGGTGGTGCTGCAGAGAGAGACGGGGGGAAAATAAAATCATAGGAATTCAAAACAGTCAAATGAGAACAACAAGCAATGTAATTGCTCAAAAAAAGTTGTAAAAACATTTCTCCAAACTTTGTCTTTTGGAGGGTTTTTTTTTTTTTTTTTTTTTGGAGTTTCTATCTTAATCAATTCTTGCATTATTTTATCATTTTGTATTCATTTAATATATTTAAGAAGGTAGCTATTTTCCTTCAAATGCTGATAATCATTTCATGTCAAAAATTAAAAATATGTTCGAATAATTTCTCAATAGTATTTATGAAACTTGGAATAGGTTTAGCCTCCATTTTACTGGAACTCTGGAAATGAGTTTGAGAGTGGAAGTGAAGTCAAAAATTTGTAGATATTGATGAGATAAGTAAGGAAAATATCTATTGGCATGGCAGAGAATAAGCAAGACTTAATTCTTCACTAGTTTAGAATCTCAATTAAGTAAGCATTTCCTCATTAATTTTCTGTATAAATGCAATATAACATCAATTATTGAGTTTGGGACAAATAAAATGCTAATAATTCTTTTTCGCTGTTTTGTTTCGGATATTTAAAGCAGTTTTAAATGTTAGGAAGATTTTGGGATCTTTCGATAATTGGGGATCTGGCACGGTCGTCTCATTTTTGGCGTAAATAATTTTATTTTGGTAACCCTGATTATTTATCGTATCCCTGTGTAAATAGATGTTTCCGATCTCTTTGTTTTGATTTGCAAAGAAAAATACCTCTCGCGCATGCGCTGGAGCCAAATATTGACGCCAATGAAGAAAGATCGCCAGATTCCCAATTATCGAAAGATCCCCGAAGATTTCTATAACGGAGATTTTCTTGGTAATTTTTTTCAATGGTTGCCAATTTTTTTTTCGCCAAAGACAACATACAAGGCACTAATTTTTATCAGCCTTCAAAATGAAATTGTAGCCAAAATAAAATGGTTAGTGTCCAAAATGTGTTAAGAATTATCATACGTGGAACATACTATATTCGCGAAACAATTTCGCATTGCCGAAATTTCTATTGCCATTTTCGCTCCTTCTCACACTTGATTTTTAAATTTTATTGCAGATTGCAGCTTTTTGGGAGATTTCAATCTTTGGGGATATTTCGATAATTTCGATAATTGGGAATCTGGCGCGGTCGTCTCATTTTTGGTGCATATAGTTTTATTTTGGTAACCCTGCTGATTTATAGTAACCCTATGTGAATAGATGTTTCCGATCTCTTTGTTTTGATTTGCTATGAAAAATACCTCTCGCACAGGCGCTGGAGCCAAAAATTGTCGCCAATGAAGAAAGATTGTCAGATTCCAAATTATCGAAATATCCCCCGATCTTCAAAATGGCGGATCCAGCGAACTTTAAACATTGATATATTTTATAAGCAGAAAAGTATTCTGTTTCGACTAATTTGACAAGAATTTTTTAAAAACGAGGTTTTTGCTCGATGATAATTGTCCCAAAACTTTGCAATTCTGCCAAACTCTCAACTAATAAAATATAACTCCCCCCCCCCCGAATGATCTAAACTCCCAACCCCAGTAGTCATTTTGGTACTTTTCCGTTTGCCGGGTGCAAGCGAAAATCGCCAAATGATTACGCTCAACGACAAGCGAATAACAAGGAATGTAAGAAAATTGGCAAAGTTCTACATCAATTTGGCGAATCATCGCTTGGCGTTGGGCGTAATCATTTGGCGATTTTCGCTTGGGCCCGGCTAACGGAAAAGTACCGCAATTTTTTCTCTGCCGCCAAAAGAAAATAATGAACACGAAATTTTTCATTTTATTCATTGCTGTCATGTTTGTGATCAATATTACGTACCAAAAAACAAAAAAAAACGAGCCACGTAATAAAATTAAAAGTTCGATTAAAGTAATTTCCGACTAAATAAAACAGCTAATGGCCCAGTAAAATGTTTAATAAACACATCACGCCATCAATAAACAGTAAAAAATCCCCCATCAAAATGTAAAATCAGGAAAAAAAGAATAAATAAAAAAATTACTTTGAATTTTGACTTCTTGAATTCAAATTATGTTTTTCGCAATCACGAGTGTGTGTGTGTGTATGTAGGCATGTGTGTTTATGTGTGTGTAGGGGGTATGTGTATGTGTGTGTAGGCATGTGTGCTTGTGTCTGTGTGCAGGTATGTGTGTGGGTAGTTGTGTGTATGAATGTGTGTGTGGGGGAGTATGTGTATGTGTGTGTAGGCATATGTGTTTGTGTCTGTGTGCAGGCGCAATGTGTGGGTAGTTGTGTGTATGTGTGTCTGTATGTTTTTGTGTGTGTGTGTATGTGTAGGTGTCTGTATGTATGCATGAATGTGTAAGTAGTTGCGTGTATGTATGTGTGTATGTTTTTGTGTGTGTGTATAGGTGTATGTGTGTGTATAAGTTTGTGTGTGTGCGTGCGTGCGTGTGTTTGTGTTGTGTATGTATGCGCGTGTGTGTAGGACATGGATGCAACCTGGAGACGGCTTTCACTATAGGAGCAGCATCGTGAGGACCCGGTCGACGGTGACAGGGTGCGGAGGGTGGCGGTGGGAAAAATCAAAGGACCTCAAAAACAGTCAAATGAGAACAATAAGCAACCGTGATTGCTCAAAAAAAAAAAAAAAAAATTCTTACGCTTAAATACTTTTAGTTAGATAGTGTCGGTTGGTTATTTTCAAATTGCGGACTACGTGCTGCATGAGACCCTCTCTGCTATTGTGGATGGTCCGGTCATAATTCGTGAAGGTAATCAAAAAATTAAACACTCCAGTGACCTTTTTTCCTCCGTGGAAGTGCATCCCTAGAAAATGTATTTTTCTTTTCAAATCAACTGTCTGTTCGATCAACCTAGAAAAGGATCATTTGTTATACGCAGTTGTTGACATTGAAAAAGAATAATTTTCTTATAAGCTATGAAAAGATTCTAAAATTTTCTTATAAATTGTATTTTTTTATAAATTATAATGCAATCAATAATAGATTGTGTTTTTAGGTTTGAATTAGTGGATATTGATCGTGTAGAATGGTGATGAAAAACTTTAAATTAAAATGGGCTCATGGAGTATGTAAAAGTAGCCCAACCTATATATCTAACGAAAAGCTTTTCATCCCTTATGAAACCTTTTTCCAAACCTGCAACGTTTCCAGTAAAGTTCTTCACACTGAAGTTCCACCAGAAATGCAAATTGGTTGTGCAACATCGTCGTATAAATCTGGTTTAATAGCTCTGAGTGAAAAGAGAGACAAAATGCGAATTCATGTTCTGAGCTACCCCGATATGAAAGTGGTATCAGTTCTAGAAAAATTTCATCCGGAACCTTGCCATGCTTTGCAATTTACTGGATTAGAATTTTTGATATCTGTTCATGTTCGAAATTCTTATAATATCATCTTATGGAAATGGACCACCGAAAACATGGAGTGTTCTTTCTCTAAAGAACTTGTTGATTCAGAGACGTCTGATATTAATTTAACAATTAATCCTTTGGTCTGGTATCACATGTGCATTCAAAGCAATGTAAGACTCATTTTTTTAGAGATCAAAGCTACAGATGATAAATACCATGTGGATCATAAATCATTCCGGTTGGTAGAGGTCGAAAAATCTGCATTTCGCTTAGTTAACACCGATGTTGAAAACCTCAGAGATGATGAATCTGAAGGAAGTTCAAAATATGTGATCATTCTTTGCCATTGTTGGATGCCAGGAAATCGACTTCTGGTTGCAACTTCAGCCGGTTGTCTTCTCAAAATAAATTATTTTAGTGAGGACTTATCCACTCTTTGCAGACTTAACGAGACCAAAACGGTGGTTTCCAGTATGGCGCTAAATAAATTTGGCCTCTTTGTTGGTTATAGCAGTGGACTTATCGATATTGTTGATATTTCCAGAGATCGTTGGATGGTAAACAATACTATTAACGTAAACCAGCCCATCCTCAAACTGCTGTTTTCGCCACAATATGATTTTCTTACTATAAGTACAGTAAAAGGAGCTATTTACTTGTTGAAGCCAGCTTGGGATTCTGCTGAAGTTGTCATGAAACCCGATTTTTCGGATGAAGTTGGAGTTTCCATTTTTGGATTGTTTTCGCGATATTGTATTGTTGCGAAAAAAACAGGACGCTTGTATATTTACAGAGCAAATGATGGCCAGTACTTGAGCAGCATAGAGCTGGACGAAGGAATCATATCTATTGCCACAAGTCCTTTGTGCTCTTACGCAGTTGTTGGTTCTTATGCCGGTTTCTTATACTTTATTGATTTAACAACTCCAGAAAAAACCAAAAATCATCCAATGCTTACAGCCATACGACAATCCTGTTGAACATGTAAAAATCGATAATTTTGGGCGATTTATCGTTTTGTCTTCTGAAAGTCATCTCATTAAAATATGGAACGGACTTCCTTCTTCCGATTTTCAGTTTCTTGGATCCAAGAAACTACTGAAACCTGTAAAAGACTTTGTTCTTTTTTGTCGTAAAAAAGAAGAAGACACTTTTTTATTTATTTTGTCCGAAAGTGGTCCTAGTTCAGAAAAGAAAGTTGGAAACGTATTAATAAGGCTTAAACTTCCAACTGATTTTCTGACCAACCCGAAAAAGTATCAAATTGATGTATTGGGCACACTCGATGGAGATGCTCTTTGGTTTCAAAAGTGGTTGCTGAGTTATCCATGCTGCAAAATTGATATCCATTATAATATGGGAATAGTTTTTTATTCTCCAATTGAGAACAAGGTTCAGAGACTTTCAGTATGGTCAGATCCATTGAAACTGAATTCTAAACCAAGTAGCTTACTTCGAAGTTCTGTTATTAGTTCTATGAGTGTCTCACCAAATCAACAGTGGTTGGCTATTATTGGCATGAGAGGATACCTTGAGATCTATAGCACAGTGAATTTTAACGACCCAGTTGCTACACAAAAACTGTGTGCTGCTGAAAGTATTCGGCATTCTGTACTTGATTTTTCTTCTTATTCGGATGAAATCATAGCCGGAAAAGACAATGTAACTATTTTATATTTTGAATGGATCGATGATCTTCCTAATTTGAAGTTGATGACAGAATGGATTGCTGACAGTTATTATCAGTGGGAAAGCGAGAACAAATACCTAGAAGTAATGGAAGAGGAAAAGACTTCAATAACTTCAAATGAATCAAAAGCTGCTGAACCAGATATGCTTTCAATGAGTAATGTTTTAGCAAAAATGGATGGATGCATAAAGCTTATATATTTCCAGTTACATGGACTTTTGATAATTAATAATATGAAAACAAACTTTGATACTATCACGCTTAATACCAAGAGTGAAGACATAGAAAAATTAATGGAAAAAAATTCCGAAAGAGTTAATTCAACTTTTGATAAGTGTGACAAAAAAGAAGAAAGAGATAAAAAAAATCAACTCCAAAACACCAGTTGGAAATTTCTTTCCTCGTTTAACACAGGGTTCATGCTTCAAAATTATTTGATAGAAAATGCGAGACAGGAAGAGAAAACGGATGAAGATATACATTTTAACAAGAATGGAAATCAGAAATGCATTAGAGAAGTAAATTTTTTTGTTCACAGTCATAAATTCAAAACAAAATCAGAGAGATTAGCTCTTCTGGGAGAAATTAAGCAGAGACAAAATAAGTTCAAAAGGGAATTTAACAAGGAATTCGAAATTTTGTTTATTGAAGAAGAGGAAATCAAAGAAAACCTGTCCCAAATTCGTTTTCAAGCTAAAGTGGCTACTCTGAGACTGCCATCAAAAGCAGAAGTAGACTTCTATGAAGCTTACATCGAAGAAAGGAGTTATGAAAATATAAACCACGAAATAGAAAGTTCCTTAAGCAGCGAAACAGACACTGATCCAGTCCAAGATACAAAACAGTTTATTCAAAATCAAATGGAAACAATCTACCAACTGAAGAGAGACTTTGATCTGAAGATGGAAGACTTGTCGTTGAAGAGAATGTACTGCGATTTTCATATTCATAAAGAAGAAGTAAAAGTACTTTGTGTCGTAACATTCACCGAAGTAGAAGAAGAATTTGAGAAGTGGAAAAACGAAAAGAGAGAACTTGAATGCACGAAGAACGTTGTGGATCAGTTTGATGATATCACTGAAGACTTACTGAGCATCCAGAAAAACATTAGGCAACTGTATTGGGGACTGCAAAAACTTGAGAGAAATACCAGAGCGAAAATCGAAGCAGCTTGTAAGGAAAATGTGAGTGAAAAGCTGTGGCATCAAGTGAACGTACAACCTGTCTTCAAGTTGGCTAAGAGTTCCAATAATCCTTTTTGGAATCCTCTGCACCTTTCAATCTCAGATGACTTGCCGTCAATGTTCAACGACGACTCAACATTTCTTCCGGAAAAGGCTGGTAAGGAGGATATAGTTGAAAAAAGGAACCAGTGCCTCAAAATTGAGATGGTGCTGAGATCTATTGAGCAACAAAGCACTGATATTTCATCTATTAAGCAGAAATGTGCACACAACAAGGCTGAAGCAAAACAGTGCCAGGAACATTATAACAGAACTTTTAGCTATATATCCGAATTAATGCCGAAATTGATTGAAAAATTTCATACGATACTGAGTTCCAATCTTGAAAATGAAGAAGACCTGAATACGGATGGGGACATAGTAAGACCTGATGCTTGCCTTCCATGGGAGTTGAAGAACTTGCCAGATTCCGAGAGTAAGTTTTTGAAAGGTTTACGACTCGCCTTTCATAGAAATTTGGAATTGCAGAAAAAGCTTGAAGAAATTCAGAGGTTATTTGATGAGCTCAAAATGCTAAAGGAAAGTTTCGATTCTGAAAGAAAGAATTTGGAAACAAAATTTAGTTCTCTTGCTGAGGATTGTGTTCATGAAATGCAGCTGCTACAAAAACGTTTTGACGACACTAAGAGAATTGTTAATAAAATAGCAGAAAATAAGAAAAAAGGAGTTTATAAGCTATTGAAAACAGCCTAATTACCAACAATTCTGGTATAGCAATGTTCCTGTTGTGTATGAAACTAGCACGTTTCGTTTAGTTGATATGTTGCATTTGAAAAAATTTCTATTTTATGTTGCTTAAACCTTACATTAAACACCTTTGCAAAAAAAGTTTCAGTTTCTCTTTTTTTCAGTTGAAGTAAGTTTTGGGTCATTTCTAAAAAGAAACTCCTTCTCTCAGGGTCAGTAAGGTAGTAATATTGCGCAGATTTTATACACACGTGTACATGGTGTGTTCATGCTTAACCTAAACGAACTCTTACTTCCCACTGAAAAACTGGTAAAAATACAATGCAAAGTTAAGATGGTAAGAGTTTGAAGAGAAAGGAAGTAAAAAACAAATACACAATGTAACTTTTTGTGCAGCCCCCAGCAGTTCCCTGAAATCATGTTTCTCATTGAAACCACTAGCATAAAAAGCAGTTTAAAGACAAAAGAATGGACATTAGAACAACTAATATTAATCAAGGTTTGAAAAGTGGCATTTAGTGACTTACCACTTTACACTAATAGGCATTTACATAATTTCAGGGGCTGGCGCAGGGGTGGCCACAGGGAGGGGGTGGGGAGTTTATGGCTCAAGTTGCGGCATCAAAATTTTTAGGGGGATTTTTTAAATTTTTTTACTTAATTTATTTAAATTAATTTATTGATTTCATTTCTTTTCAATTCAAATTATTTATTTTGTTTTATTTTTATTCTATTTATATATTATTTCATTTATCTATTTAGTTTGTGTGTGTGTGTGTATGTCATTGGCGTAGCACAGAACTTTTCGAATAAAATAGTAATAATAATAATAATAATTCAAAAAAATAAAAATGAATAAATAAAACATATTTTAAGGAATAAATTAAATAAGAATATTTTTAAAAAATCAATAAAAAATATTGAAAAAAAAAAATAAATAAATAAATAAATAGAGCTAAAAAAATAAAAGAGGGAAAGAGGGTTGAGATTTTCTTTTTTTTTGGGGGGGGGGGGGATTTGCGCCACTTAACTTGGGGGGGGGGGGGCACCCCTGGGCCGGCTATATAGCGGTTTGGTGAACAGGATTTTTTTAAAATTGCACGAGTTTTGGCATGTAATGTGTTTTTACGTTTCATTGTTTTATTATTTACTTTTATTTTTCGATAGCAATGAAAAAGATAAATATGTACATGAAATACACCGCCAGCTCAGTCAATTCCAGCCGAGGACTGCAGTTTCATGCTTATTAGCACTCTTCAGTCCGGCATAGGAGTGACTGAGCTGGAGGTGGAAAACCTCTTAAGGAAGCCAAGAGTGCCAAACAAACTGGTAGCTAATACAGAATTAACACTGAGCAGACGAGTGACCGAAGAAATGGTTCGGTTCAACTCGAATATTTAAGGCAAGGTAGGTATATTCAGTAAGTTACCGCCCTATAGCCAGGGCTAAGGCATACATCGCTAGCTCAGTCAATTCCAGCCGAGGACTGCAGTTTCGTGCTCATTAGCACTCATCAGCACGGCATAGGAGTGACTGAGCTGGAAGTGGAAAACCTCTTAAGGAAGCCAAGAGTGCCAAACAAACTGGTAGCTAATACAGAATTAGCACTGACCAGACGAGTGACCGAAACAATGGTTCGGTTCAACTCTTACATTGAAGTCAAGGCAGGTATATTCAAAGAGGATTAAGAGGTTTTCCACATCCAAGCTCAGTCACTCCTATGCCGAGCTGATGAGTGCTAATAAGCACGAAACTGCAGTCCTCGGGTGGAATTAACTGAGCTGGACAGTGCCGGATATAGGAAGTTTCCAAGGTGGGGCAAAATTCAAAATGCCACCCCCCCCCCACACACACATTCATCTTGCTTTAAATTTTTCTATCAAGTTGTTTTTTTTTAATACACTGTCAAGTCCGAAACAGTTTGATTAAAAATTCACTTCATACTAAGCATGTCAGTATGGATTTTTTTTTTTTTGTAAGACAGAGATATACCGTAACACAAATCAAGATTACATCCCCCCCCCCCCCCGAAAACGAGTTCCGTATTCAGATACGGGTGCTTTACTTTTAATCCTTTAATTTTCCTCAATTAGTCCAGGGTCTGACAGCACAAGTGTAAGAAAATTTGAGTAGGGAGATTTTGTTTTTAATGTTAAATTGGAGTCCTAGAAAGTATTTTGGACTTGGTTGGACATCTTCCACCTAGTATATTTTTCTGCTATGACGTCATCAAAGATGTCGGCCGGTAGCTCTCATAAAAGGCTCAACACTTCTGTAGAAAGCTTGAGCAGGGAGAATGTTTTAACACAAGAGCTTAATCGGTGTCTTGGAAAGTATTTTGAGCTTTGGGTGGACATTTGCCATTTGGTACATTTTCTAGACTGACGTCATCAAAGATGGCGGCAGTCCGCTCTCATAAATGCCGTATCTATATTAATACTTAACCGATTTGATCGAAAATTTGGTCAGTATGTTGCAATTAGTGTTTTTAAGGTGGATTGCGATGCGTTTTAACTATTGATATAAATTAATAAATATCTATTTTTTGCATAATACTTATTCCTTTACAAATAGTAAAAAAAGAATGCAGATATTAATTGCGTTGAAACATATTCAAATTTAAGTTAAAATGTACGGTTTGTAAAAATCTAATGTCTAATATAATCTAAAATGTATATATTAAAAGTTTTGTTACAAGTTGGTTGTAAACCTTTACTACTACACTTGCAGAAAGAGCAAAAGGTTTCTTCACTAGCTCTACAAGTTCAGGAGGAGTTGGCACATTTGAGCAATTACATACTGCAATAACACATAACATACTGTAATATAGTCGTAAATGTCTGTAAGTTCTTTTCGTGTCCAAATCTTTTTGACTGTTGAAAAAACTAATTTACCTGGCTGTGGCGCAACCGGAAAATAATTTTAAGAGAGTAGGGTAGACCGACCAGTGAATGAA